>NC_137791.1:16466860-16764360 GCF_963383645.1 Muscardinus avellanarius
AGGACTGAGGCCAAACTCCCTGCCAGAAGGTCCTGAGAGGTCCGGATGCCCACACATGGGCTCCATGGTAGCACAAAAGCCCCTCGTCCCATCTGAAGACTCCCAGGCGTTGACTCTTTCCAGAGGGTCCCTGCGCTGCCAAGGTGAGTGTCCCTGTGGGGCAGTCCTGGTTGGGACTTGGGTACTTCACTTGGGCCCTATTCTTTGCTTGGAATTTAGATGCTCGACTCAGGGCCTCTTCTTGGCTTCCTCCCAGGTAGGAGTTCACAGTTCACCTTCTTTCCTTCCTTCCTTCCTTCATTCCTTTGTTTCTTCCTTCCCTCCCTCCTTCCCTCCTCTTCTCTTCTCTTCTCTTCTCTCTTTTATCTCTCTGTCTCTGTCTCTGTCTCTGTCTCTTTCTCTTTCTCTTTCTGGATTAAACCCCCTGAGCTGCCCCCAGCCCCTATTTTATTTTTTATTTTGAAACAGGGTCTCACTACGTTGCTAAGGCTGGCCTGGAAGCTGTGCTCCTCCTATCTCATCCTTCCAAGTACTGGGATTACAAGTGTGCACCACCACGCCTGGCTTATTTATTTATTTATTTTTATTTTCAAACAGCGTCTCCCTAAGTTGCTGAGAAACCTCACTACATTGCTCAGGGTGGCTTCAAACTTGTGACCCTCCTGCCTCAGCCTCCCAAGTCCTGGGGTTATAGGTGTGTAATCCCAGTACTTCTTCTTAATAAAGCCATTCACAAATATTTAATCTTTCTGCATTGCTATTTTGCTCTAGGTGTTGGCCGTGCCTTTGCATTTGAAAAGCTACGCACAGCTTTTGGAGAAAGAGCACCAGCTATTCCCTTAAAAGCTAATTGAAGCCGGGTGTGGTGGCACACGTTTATCATCTCAGCATTCGGGAGGCTGAGACAGGAGGATCACGTTTCGTGGACGGCCTCAGCTGCTTAATGAGGCCTTTTGCAACTCAGTGAGACCCTGGTTCAAAATAAAGAATAAAAAATAGGTGCTGGATATGTAGCTTGGAGGTGGAATGCTCCTGAGTTCCATCCTTAGTACTGAAAAAAAAAAAAGCTAATTGAAGCTAAATTTGTTTTTAATTGTTGAAGGGCAGTGTAAGCGGAAGGCAGCTCTTGCCACGAGCAGGGATGCAGGAAAGGGACTCACCGTCCTTGTGATCGGCCAGGATAACCACCCTGCTGCTGGGGAACTTGGCTCCCAGTCGTCCGCCCGTGGGCAGGCTCAGTGAGACCCTGAAGGATTCCTCCTCCTCATAGAGGGAGTCGTCGATGACGAGGACCCGGCAGATCTTCTCAGTCTCATCCCTGGCAAAGTGGAGGATGCTTGTGGGGTCTTTGGGTCGTGAGACATAGTCAGAGGAAGATAACAGTGTGGCGGGAATTGTGCCTGTGGCAGAGCCTGCGGGGATTTGAAAAGACACGGGGAAGACAAGGAGACACGGAATTCCAAGCAGGTCCTATGGGTTCCTCAGATTTTTTTTTTTTTTTTTTTTTTTTTTGCAGTACTGGGGATGAAACCCAGGGGCATTTAACCTCTGAGCTACACTCCAGCCTTATTTTTTATTCCTTCTTTTTATTTATTTATTTATTTATTTTTATTTTATCGGTACACTGTATTCTCATATCATAATGTGGATCATACTGAAAATGGCAGACATTCAGACAGTGCTTGGTGCCCCCCCGCCCCGCTTCCCCTTCCCCCTCCTGACAGTGAGTGTCCAGGTTGACCATGCTACATTCACACTTATACACATATTTGAATGTAGCTTCTCCATTAATCAGCCTCAGCCTTCTTCCTCTCCTACCCCTCCTTTCCAGCTCTGCTGAGGTTTTCCCTCCATTACCTGGAGTCCTCTGATATCCCTAATACTCCCTAGTTTGGGCACATTAGAGAAAACATAAGTCCCTTCTCTTTCTGTGCTTGGCTGATCTCACTTAACATAATGTTCTCCAGGTCTTTCCATCTTCTTGCAAATGACATGATTTTCTTCTTCTTTATAGCTGAGTACAATTCCATTGTGGGTATTTCCCATAATTTTGCAATCCAGGGTCTCACTGAGTTGCAAAGGGCCTCACTAAGTAGCCGAGGCTGTCCATAAATCACGATCCTCCTGTCTCAGCCTCCCAATGCTGGGATTACAAGTGCGCGCCACCATGCTTGGCTCAGATTGTTTTTAGAGAAAGCTATCAGAATTATAAGGCACACATCTCTTCCAGTCATAGATATTAATATTGTAATTAGAAGGGTTTCAGAATAACTCTGGTATTTGGGCAAGATTCAAAGTTAGTGGTCTTTAAATAGGATGTATTGAATATGGTTTGTTTAGATGAGGTCTTAATGAACTAGAGGGTCTTGGGATACAGGGGCTGGTTTAGCCCAAACTTTTCATATTTTAGTTGGGAAAATTGAGGGGCAGAGAAAGTAAGACTAGGAAATCCACAGCATGATAAGGGCATTTGTAGATTGAGCTCGCTAAAAACCTACAGAAGTCTGCAAACTGATTTCAGAGATTGTTCAGAAGAGCGCTACTTACAAGATGTTTCAGGACAATTTTTTTTTTTTTTTTTGGTGGTACTGGGGGTGGAACCCAGAGGCCTTTCTACCTCCAGGCTATACTCCCAGACCTATTTTATATTTTATTTGGAAACAGGCTCTCACTAAGTTGCTGAGAGCCTCACTAAGTAGCAGAGGCTGGCTTCAAACTTGTGCAATCCTCCTGTCTCAGCCTCCCAAGTGCGGGGATTACAAGTGTGGGCCACTACGTCCGGCTTCAGGATAACTTCTTAAAAAAGCAAACGGTAGAATCATTAGGAAGTAACACATTATTTTGTTCTTCTGGGAACATACAATAAGGTCCAAGCCGGAGCTGATAAATATAAAACATATTTCCTAGGGCACGGGGGAGATTAAACAGCAGAGAGACAGGAGGAAACCCTTGCGAGGTGAGCAGCTTGGCTGGGTTTCTTGGGAGGTTGGGACAGAGGATCTCAGGTTAGTGGCCAGCCTTAGCAACTTAATGAGGCCCTTTGCAACTTAGACCTTGTTTCAAAGTAAAAAAATAAAATTGGGCTGGGGTTATAGCTCAGAGGTAGAATGCCCCTGGGTTCCATCCCAAGTACTGCAAAAAACAAACAAACAAAAAGCCTTATTATATATTTTTTCTTTTTTTTATGGTGCTGGGAATTCTACCTCCGAGTTACACCCCCAGACCAATATTATTTCTTATTTGGAAACGGTCTCGCTAGATTGATGAGAGTCCCACTACTTGCCGAGGCTGTCCTCCAACCTGCGATCTTCCTGTCTCAGCCTCCTAAGGACTAGGATTACAAATGTGTGCCACCACGCCAGGTTCTTATTTATATTTTCTACTAGCATCCATGAGCTATTTTCACATATAAGGTCTCATGTGATGCTCACAACGTTTTGTGAGGTAGTCAGAAGAGACGCTTTCACTCTCGTTTTGAGTAAAAGTTTCTCCCTGGCAGAGGAGAGCAGCTTGGAGCAGCAGGGCACTCGCAGGGTGACAGAGAGGCGGGCAGCCACACGGGGGCCATGGCAGACCCAGCTGTCGGGCGCCTGGCCCCGGCTTCCCTCGTCACCCACACTACCCCAGCATCCCGTCCACTTCTAACGATCTTATTGCTGCACCCAAACGCCCCACCAAGCCTCCTACCTCCATGAGTTGAGCATATGACCGTTAGCTCCCGGCGCGCGTCTCCAGCCCGTCTCACTGGGATCAAGAGCTCCCCAACGCCCTCCTCCACTGCATATTCTGCCTCTGGAATGTAAACCGTTGATTCTAGAAAAAAAAATGGCAAAGGACAGTTCAGCAAAACTCAGATTTGGTGGGTGTTATGTTAACACACCTGAGCAGAAATGAGCAGAGTGTCTGACCCTTACTTTTTTTTTTTTTTTGTTGTTGTTGGTACTGGGCTTCCTGGAAACCTTTCTAGCTCTGGGCTACACTCCCAGAACTAGTTTTATATTTTTATTTGGAAACAGGGTCTCTTAAGGCAGCGAGGCTAGCTTCGAATCTGCGCGATCCTCCTGTCTCCGCCTCCCAAGCGCGGGGATTACAAGCGTGCGCCACCCCGCCTGGCCGAATTTTAGATTAGCAAGAGTTCCAAGAGAGGGATGGGCTCCTACAGTGTTTTCTTCTTGCATTGCCCAGAAGCATCTATCTGCAGATTTGATATGGGGAGGAGCGGAGGCGATTAAACGTGGTTGGAACTAGAAAGCTGCTTCAGTTCTCTGCTTCATACTGTGGCTCCCAACAATCTCCTTGAAGTTCTTATTTTTTAAAACAGACACATATATTTTAGTGAGGCTCTCGGCAATTTAGTGAGACCCTGTTTCCAAATAAAATAGAAAATAGGTCTGGGAGTATGACCCAGAGGTAGAAAGCCCCTGGGTTCTACCCCCAGTACCACCAAAATAAATAAATAAATAAAAGAAAATAAAATTTGGTGTCTGTAGTGGGGCGTGGTGGTGCACACTTGTCATCCCAGCTTTTGGGAGGCTGAGAGTGGAGGATCATGTTTCGCGGACAGCCTCAGCTACTTATTGAGGCCCTTTGAAACTCATCGAGACCCTGTTTCAAAATAAAGAATAAAAAATAGGACAGGGGGTGTAGCTTGGAGGTCAAATGCCCTTGGGTTCCATCCCAAACCCGCAAAAAACAAACAAAAAAACCCCTCGGTGTTCTAGTCATTATACATGACTTTTTTTTCCTTCTTTATATTCTTGCCTGAATTAGTTTCAGCAGATACTGCTATCAACTTTTAGGGAAACACTGGCTTTGAGTTACAGAGAGAAAAAGACCAGTGATGGTTGTATTGTCTCCATTTTACCCGCTAAAATAGTCTACTCTCTCGACCCTTCTCAACTCAAAAAGCTGGCATCGTGGAAGGAGCTAAAAGCAAAGTTATCACAACCTGTGAAGAAATGGGTGCCGCAGGGCTGAGCGGTTGAGCGGCCTGTGTCTTCCCCGTCTGGAAGGCCTGCGTCTACCCACCCACTCTAGAGATCAAAGCCCGCGTTTCAAGCTCTGCCTCCCGCCTGGGTCTGAATTGCTTTGGACCACGATGACCACTCCAGAGCCTCAACTGTTCTGCATGCACCTTCCATTTGGCTTCAGAATTGACTCATGTATCCAAGCATTGTCCTCAACAAACCCGATCTCAGGACCTTGGTTTCTACTTCTTTTATAGCCACCAAAGCACAGAACATACAGAACGGTGTTTTTCAAATTGTGTTACAATAAGCCGGGCGTGGTGGCGCACGCTTGTAATCCCCGCGCTTGGGAGGCTGAGACAGGAGGATCGCACGGGTTCGAAGCCAGCCTCAGCTACTTAGTGAGGCTCTCAGCAACTTAGTGAGACCGTTTCCAAATAAAGTATAAAATAGGTCTGGGAGTATAGCCCGGAGGTAGAAAGGCTCTGGGTTCCACCCCCAGTACCACCAAGAAAAAAAAAAAAAAAAAAAAAAAAAAAAACAAAAAAACAAATTGTGTTACAATAAAACTCAGAAAATTTAAAGAATATTCTTTGGAGGTAAAAAAAAATTACGGTGTAATTTAAGAAAACTGGGTTAAAAGAGTTAAACATGTTTCTTTATAAGAGGATTTCTCAGAATCCTTAATAGGCTCAGGTGAATTATTTTGCTTCAAGAGAATCACACACACAAAAATCATTCTTAAGCTTTTTTGACCATAAAAAGACCCACCCCCTGTGTCCATGGACAGTCTCTGATGCTAATGTTGGTGTTCAGTTTGAGTTTGGGATATGATAACAGATTCTTCACGGAGCCCTGCAACATACAAGGCCAACCCCTGGTTGTAAGTTTTGCATTTCCAGGAGCTATCCACATTTTTTCAACCACTGTGATAATCAGTATGTCTCATTATAATTCAAAGATGAATGCTAAAAGCCCCTTAAAGGGAATAATCTACTTTCCCCCCAAAGCGACAGCAAATAGCATGATGACTAGAGTTATTTTTATATATTTAATTTCTCAGGATATTTGCTGAATGAATGAATTAATTAACAAAGTTGACCATTAAAGTAAAAAACAAGGTGTACAACTATAACACAACTTTGTGGAACACATGTTAAAGTGAAGGGGTTGGCAGGTAACCAGTAGCCACATCCAGAACAATGCATGTCTAATCCCCAGATGACCAGGGAGACTGAAAGGATGGGTCTGGGATGAGCCCCCGAAACTAGCCATCTTGGGCAGGGCTGCTCTGCACCAGTGGTATGCAAAAAGTTGGCAGTGAAGGCTTGCATGTTTGTTAAAGGAATTCTGGTAAAGATTCTCTCTGGTTTAATTTCTTATATTCCTTTTCAAAAATCCTGAGAGCAAATTAAAAATAAAATCACTGTCTCAGAGCGACTACCTTTATATTAAACCAGTGTGAATGCATCCAGTGGTTTACAGAGCCCAAGAAAGGCATGGATATTGCAATCAGACCCAGGGACCTGTGTTGATCAACAGAACGCACCAGAGAACGCCACGTACCATCTCCAGGGTCCACAATTTCAACGGTTGCCATTTCTGGAAACTCCAGTGCAGCCATGCTGGGTTCTGACAGAATGATCTGGAATGTTTCTGAGATCTCATACTCGTTGTCAGGTAGGATCCTCACCTTCCAGGTGGCTGTCGTCTGTCCAGGGCTGAATTGCACCTGCTGAGAGCCCTTTTCTTTATAATCCTTGTCTTTGCTTGCAGTTTCATCTTTAGTTTCAATAGCTGAATAAAAATCATTAAACTATTAATCTAAAGCCAAGAGGTGAACAGAATATATTCTCTTTCAAAGTACTTTTTATTATTTATTTATTTTGCGGTACTGGGGATGGAACCCAGGGGTGTTCTACCTCTGACCTAACCCCAGTCCTATTTTTTTTTTTTTAGTCTTTTTTATTTCTTGAAACAGGGTCTCACTGAATTGTGAAGGGCCTCGCTAAGTAGCTGAGGCTGTCCATGAACCGCGATCCTCGGGTCTCCGCCTCCTGAATGCTGGGATTACAAGAGTGTGCCACCATGCCTGACCGCCAAAGTACTTTTTATTGTTGATAGAAGTAGCTATTTAGTGTGTGTGTGTGTGTGTGTGTGTGTGTGTGTGTGTGTGTGTGTTCCTGTGTATGCGTGTGTTTGTGAGTGACTAGGAACTGAGTCTTGGACACGCTAGACAAATGTAGCTGCACTGAGCTATATCCCCAGCTTTTTAAAATTTTTAGAGTCTCACTAAGTTGCCCAGGCTAACCTCTAACTGAAGATCCTCCTGCCTCAGCCTCCTGAGTTGCTGGCATTACAGGCACGCAACACCAGACAGTACTTCTTTGGTTTCAAAAGACACCGATAAATGGTCCTTCTCAGCTAAAAGAGTGTAAGTAAGCAGATGTGAACTGAATTGAGAGGAAATCAAGAAGGAGGATAGAAAGAAGAGAGTAGGGAACAGTGGCTGGCTTGTTTTAATATTTACTTACCCAAGCCTCTGATGTGCTGAGTGCTGCAGACCCAGAGACAAGACACTGTCCCAGCCTCTAGAAAGCTCACAGCGTACACAGAAGACTCTAGGCCTGAGCTATACAGAAGCGGGGTCTCTGGTTGTTTATTCAGTGAGGATAAGTATTTTTAAGAGAATGTCTTATTACTGATAATTGCAATTTCTATGGTCTTGGAGGGAACAACTAGGCAGGCTGATTTCTCATGCAGATCTTAACTCAGTAGTGGCTCCTTTCCTCAAGTGTCTAGTGATTTTTGATTGTGTGAGAATTCTTAGTAATTTTTCAGGCAACTAGGTCAGTGGCAGTGGGAATAGAGAAGTGGGGATAGATTGGAACTCTGTTAGGAAATAGAAATTTATGGGTTACTGAGGAGACCGCTGCCACCACCACCATCACCACCAATAACAACATAGGATTAAAAACCTAATATTAGCCGGGCACAGTGACATACACCCGCAATATCAGTACTTGGGAGATGGAGACAGGAGGATTCCAGGTTTGAGGCCAGCCTCAGCAACATAGTGAGACTCTATTTTATTTATTTATTTTTTGGTGGTACTAGGGGTGGAACCCAGGGGCTTTTCTACCTCTGGGCTATACTCCCAGACCTATTTTATACTTTATTTGGAAACAGGGTCTCACTAAGCAGCTGAGGCTGGCTTTGAACCTGTGCGGTCCTCATATCTCAGCCTCCCAAGCACTGGGATTACAAGCATGCACCACCACGCCTGGCTATGAAACCCTATTTTAAAAGAAAGAATAAGCCGGGAGTGGTGGCGCACGCTTGTAATCCCCGCACGGGTTCGAAGCCAGCCTCAGCTACTTAGTGAGGCTCTCAGCAACTTAGTGAGACCCTGTTTCCAAATAAAATATAAAGAAAAGAATAAAATTGGCTGGGGATGAATCTTGAAGATAGAACATCTCTGCGTTCAGTGCCTTGTAACACATATTCTGTTTCTCTCTCTCCAATGTTATATATAAAGGTGAAAGGTGCTATCCCGTCAAGACTAAGTAAGTCCTCCCCTCAGCAAAGCGTTCAAACAGCATTCCAGTATTGTTTGATTGTTAACATCCCAACGAGTGTCTAATAAAACAAGGGTACCATGCCTCACCGCTCTTGGTCCTGTTACAAGGATTAGAGTCTGCATTTATTTGACCGTGTGCAACCAAATATCCCAAGCTGACGCCAGCCACGGCGAAAGACTTCACGTAAGTGAGATCCAGAGCTTCTGTGCAATTCCTCTGCCTGGTTTTCAAATAACCAGAGATCTTGTAGAAGACACCCAAAGTTGTGAAGCAAGAACACAGTACCGAAGGCAGGACAGCAAGCATTGTTTTGGCCAAGTTGCTATAGAAAGACTGTGTTCACACAGTCTCATAGCCAAGAGTGAATATCTGGTATTTAGGAGGAAACCTTTCTGGCCGTGTGTTGGGAATGGAGGACCAATGGGGGAGTGAGTGATATACGGACGCTTATGCAGAGCAGGCGGCACTGCGATGGGAATAAAGCAGGCCACTGGCCGGGTGCTTCATGTATTTGGTGAGCACTGGCTCATGCAAGGGCTGACGATGTCCCACAGAATCAGATACCCTCCAGAAGTTTTCATGGGAAGATAAGCAGAGGAGCAGGTGGCTTCCATTCTGTCGGACAGTGCCACGGCGTCTTAATGCCAGGCACCGTGGAGTGACCGCCTGCTGTATGCCAAGGACCAGGCTAGGTTTATTTAGAATGATGGTTAGGTATCGTCGACCGACATATCTTGAGGTGAATTCCTGACACACAGAGAAACCGAAGCTCTTGAAACATTGCAGAGAAAAACAGGAAGTGAAACACCACAGTTTTGTTATTTCTTTCCTCTGAGATCCTGTGCTGGGTTACTGGCCTGCACCTGAGGTAGGGAGGGGGTCCTGGGAGGACACTGGAGCATCTGAGTATAGGCTTTGGGGCTCACTTCTGTGGCTATGGTTTTAGGCAGTATTATACAGAAGAAAAGGAAAGACCTGCCGTCCTAGTAATAGCAGATGCTGGGTGCTACCTACCACACGCCCTATGTTGCTAGGGGGAGGACAGACAGCAGATGTGTAGACTCATCCCATGTGCCTGGGGTGATAAGAGCTGCGAAGAGCCGCAGGCAGGGCCCGGGGACTGGCCGGGATGGAGGAGCTGGTTTAGCTCAACAGGAAGGTCTACTGAGGGCTTGCATTAGTTTGCAAATATTCAAATGGTTCTGGGCAGATAGACTTCTCTTCTTCTGAGCCAGGATATTAAAATACTTCCCGACACATTAACCGAAATCCACAAAAGATCTGGAGGTAAAAAACTGGAGGTGGAGCTCTACAAGAGAAAGGGCATCTCCGCGGCAGGTGTTGGCTGCCAAGTTGCGCCATGCATTGGTGAAGTAGCCCAGGTGTAGACTGCGGCGCTGGCTGACCTCTGTCCTACGGAAACAGTCCTATCCATGTCTCGGGCCCGCAGAGGAGACAGACACCGGGAAAGCACGCCTCTTCTTGCTTTTCTATTTTCTCTTGAGCCTGTTTTTGCCTGGCTTCTCTCCAACAGTTTTATGTTGTTGGCTGGATGCTGAGTAGAGTCCTGATGGACAGGGAGACTCAGTACTCATTTGTAGAATAAAGTTAAAGCCTTCCTCTCTATCTGTCTCCTCAACAGATGAGGAAAAGAAAGCAAAATGATCTCTGCAACTTTGGGCAGGGAAAGATGTTAGAAAAATGTAATACACTCTTAGAACAATTATTAATTATTAGTGATGGTAATGAGGTTTGTTGTGCAGGCATTACATATATGTGGAGATAAGAAGATGTATTTCTGTATTAGGTCCTTGTAAAACATAGGAAGAGCTATATAATCCTAGTACATGGGAGAATGAGGCAGGAGGATCGCAAGTTCGAGGTCAGACTCGGCAACTTAGTGAGACCCTGTTTCAAAACAAAACAAAACAAAACAAAACAAAACCTGAAGGGTGTAACCCTGAGGTAGAATTCTCCTGGGTTCAAGTCCTAGTATCCTCCCCTCAACAAACAAACAACAACAAAAACAAAACAAAAAGATTTGATACCCTACGTGTTTTCAAGAAACCTGTAATCTAATATTTGAGTTAAAACAATTATACATAATTATGAGAAACAGAATTAAAAATAATGATATATACTGTATAATTCTTCAAAAGAAAGGGCTAGAACTAAACATTATAATGTGTCATATGCTTAAAGACAATTATTTATTTATTTTTATTTTTTGGTGGTACTGGGGTTCCTGGAAGCCCTTCTACCTCCCAGACCTATTTCATATTTTTATTTGGAAACAGGGTCTCTTAAGCCAGCGCGGCTGGCTTCGAACCTGCGCGATCCTCCTGTCTCCGCCTCCCAAGCGCGGGGATTACAAGCGTGCGCCACCACGCCCGGCTAAAAGACAATTTTGAAAGAAATTGAGTGACCTGTGGATTGTGGGATGGCTAGACAATGTCTTCATTTCCCTAGAGTCCTTCTAAGTTACACAAGAAAAAAATACAACCTGCTAAAACAAAGAAAATAGAATTGAAAATATATCTATATTTAAGCCTATGGCTCATGTGAAGCTTAAACGATAGCACAACTTAATTTTCCTACGTAGTTTTGTTGAGGCTCTCCCAAAATACCCCTTAAAAACTGCACTTAGTATTTATTGCTTCTTTCAATCTATTCTTTTATAATTATATTTAAGTTTGCAGGTCAACCCTCTGTGGCCTTTTGCCAACAGCCAATCCCAAGCGACTTACTGATGAAGGATGCTTCTTCAAGATACCCTCTGCGCCCGAGGGTCACTTCGAGGAACACGCAGTCTTCATCCACAATGTAGTACTCTTTCTCCAAAGAAATCCAAGCCCAGTTTAGATGGAAAGGTTGGTCTGTTAGTTCATTTCCTCCTGTGATTGACAGGGGCACAGGGAAGTCAGTGGGAGTATTTGATGGGAAAATTTAATAATCAGGATATACATTTTGCTTCTGAAGTCAGGTGCTTCAAATCCCGTGCTTGTTT
This sequence comes from Muscardinus avellanarius, assembly GCF_963383645.1. NCBI lineage: Eukaryota > Metazoa > Chordata > Mammalia > Rodentia > Gliridae > Muscardinus > Muscardinus avellanarius. The sequence continues at coordinate 16,478,416 of NC_137791.1, forward strand.
TGTTTTGGGGTAGCGGGGGAGAGAGAAAGTTATTTGCTTATCTAGAGAATGTCTGGAGGCCCATCCTGAGCCCTATTATCCCTGCTTAATGTGCAGGAAATCAGGTGTCTCCTCTCTCTTTCTTGTCTCCTCTCTCTTTCTCTCTCTCTCTCTCTCTCTCTCTCTCTCTCTCTCTCTCTCTCTCCTCTCATCTTTCTTTCTTTCTTTCTTTCTTTCTTTCTTTCTTTCTTTCTTTCTTTCTTTTCTTTCTTTCTTCCTGTACTGGGGATTGACTTGAGGGTTGTTCAACCTCCAAGCTACAGCCAAGACCTTTTTATTTTGTTTTATTTTTTACTTTGAACAGGGTCCCCCCAAGTTGCTGAATCTGACCTTGAACCTCTGATCCTCTTGTTTCAGCTATTCAAGTACTGGGATTACAGGTCCGGCGGGTGTCTTGTATTTCTAAGGGGCCTCATCAGGATTCCAAAGAACCAGAGGTTGCTAGCTCTACAGTCAGGGTGTACCTGACAAAGAGTAAAGTCAGCGCAGCCCTCTCCCTAAATTGTGGGTTCTGGCCCTCAGCTACAAGGAATTTCAGCACAAAGCAGATTCTGAGGACAGCCTCAGCAACACAGCAAGACTTTTAGCAACCTAGAGAGACCCTGTTTCTTTTCTTTTCTTTTTTCTTTTCTTTTCTTTCTCTTTCCTTTCCTTTCTTTTCTTTTTTTTTCAGTACTGGGAATGGGATCCAGGGGCATTCTACCTCTGAGCCACATGCCCAGGCTTAATTTTTTTATTCTTTAGTTTTGAAACAGGGTCTCACTGAGTTGCAAGGGAACTCACTAAGGAGCAGAGGCTGTCTGCAAACCGTGACCCTCCTGGTTCCACCTCCTGAATGCTGGGATTACAAGCGTGCACCACCACGCCTGGCCCGAGACCCTATTTCAAAATAAAAAAATAAAGAGGCAGGGGTGTAGCTTGAAGGTAGAATGTCCCTGAGTTCAGTTCCTAATAACACACACACACACACACACACACACACACACACACACACATTTGAGTTGCATAAGCACCTACCCATCATGCACTTGCAAATAATATCTCTAACGAGTCATTTTGAAAAGACTTCACAGTGCCTCAGTGTGAGAAAATTGTTACTCTGACTTGGGTCTAGATGCACACAGCTCCCACGGCATGTCTATGGATTATAAGTACAATAGTCTTGTGCTTTTCAATAGGACTATTAATTCAGGGGAAAAAGTAACATGAGATAGAGGAATTTTCAAATTAAGTAAAACAAAAAGCCAAACTGCATATCAGCTAGACCTTCAGTTTCCTCTTTTAGCTGTCTACCATGTTTCTGGAGCCGTCCGCAACAATTTCAAAACTCTACCTTGTTGGGTAAAATATACCACATCTCATTTCTGACAAAGGCTGTTCCTCCAGCTGATGGTGCAATCTCATTTCCCAGTCTTTTGCTCAATTGACTTCTGCTCCATTACTCTCTGGCTCTGCTCAAGCTCCTCCCTTTCAGTGCTCCAGCATGCAACCTCCTCCCTCCCAAAGCTGGGACAGAGAAAGGAACTCTTTCTTGGAGTCTCAAACACCACAGGCTCAGGGTGCATTCATTTTTGAGTAATACTAGGCTACTTTTGTGCAACTACACATTAGGGTCTTTGGGAAAGAAGAAAAAAGAAAGAAAGGAAAGACAGAAAGACAGACAGAAAGGAAGGAAAGAAGGAAGGAAGGAAACTAAGGAACAATAAAGAAATGAGATATCTGTGTTCATCTCTCTCGCTGTAGCCTCCTAAACCACAGGAGGTTAGCTCCCAGAATATGCTCCTGAATTCACTTCTGTAGCCACTGGAGATGTGGGCAGGCAGTGAGGGAGAGGCATTGTGATCACTTGGTGGGTGGGGGTAGGAGCAGTGGATGGCAGGTGCCAAGGCTTCTAGCTCTAATTCGGTAACAAAGAGGTGGTTGGTATATTCTTTTTGGACATGTCCCCACGCTGTCTTGATGATCTACTTGGCTCTCCATTTGGGAGAATAGAAACCAACATGTTACTGCCATTTATAGCAATGCAAGTTTTCTGTGTTTTTTTTTTTCCCCTCCTTAAAAAAAAAAAAAGAGTTCTTCAATACAAGCACAGTGGAAGCAATGTAAAATAAATACGTAAAACTAAAGACCACAGGTTTTCTTGGATTTTTTCATATGCTTTGTGTGGAGGGGCACCACATGCTGCCTTTGACCTAAAATAAAACCCAAAGAAATCAAGACCTTGAGGATTTAATAAAATATACTGTTGGGTGGTGTATTCATTTCGAGTTACCCCTCCATGCCAGTCTGGTATGGAGCTGTATTTCTACCTTTCTAATAAACTTCTTTAAATCTTAAAAATATACATACTGTAAGGTTGGGTTAGTGGAAGTTTGCAACGAGTAGAAAAATAGAAATACACTGATTTGCCATCGCATGGACTGTGGTGGTTACTCTTGGTTTTCGATTGGACTGAGTTGAGAGCCGCCCAAGCATTACATAAAGCATCCTTCTGGGTGTGTCTGTGAGGGTGGTGCCAGAGATGATTGGCATGCAGCTCAGCAAACTGAGGAGAGGACCCGCCCCCGAGGTAGAAGCACCATCCTATAGGCTGGAGGCCCAGATGGGACAAGAAACGGAAGTAAGCGCGCCTGCCTACTTCTGGAAGTGGTACTTGTTTGCTGTGTCACGGCCAAAGGCTGTGTCACTCCGTGTCCTTCAGCCCTTGAACGCGGGCTTGCACCAGTCACTTTCCTCTGGGCTTCCAGGCTCTCAGCCTCAGGCCCGGGCTGGACCACCGGCCCCTCTCGTTCTGAGGCCCCAGCTTCTTGCACTGAGCAGACACTGCCTTCCTGCTCTCTAGCCTGCGGACGACCACTGTGGAACTATTCAGCTTCTGTCCGTGTAAGCCAACCTCGTCACCCCCCTAGAATGATAAATATACTAGGTTGGTTCTGCCCCTCGGGAGAACCCCAACAGGGCCATCTCTGCTTAGGAGCTGCGGCCTCCCATAGATTAACAGGAAGGGAGAAAGCACCGTGCCTTGGTTCTTCTCAGGAGTGTGTAGGAATGAGGTAGGATGCTTGAAACAAACTTCCACCTGAGAATATATATATATATATATATATATATATATATATATATATATATATATATATCTTCCTGGAGATCAAAATAATTATGCTTATTTTTGTACACAGTCTAGGATGGTGCAGAGAAAGTGACTGGGTATTTTGTATACTGAACTAGGGACTCTGTTTCCCCATTTCCACTTCATTCTATTTTCTTTTCCATCGGAGGTAAAGATTTTGATTCCTCTGTTCAGGGCTAGGGGACCCTGGGACTTGCTGTATCTTAAACCTTTTTTTTTTTTTTTCCTTCAGTTTGAATACATCTGTTCTCAGTAGCACGGACTCCATAGTCACTCTTCCGATTACTGTGTGGAATAATTTGCACTAATTTCCAAAATACTAATTTGATGATAGCTTAATTTTTTATTTTTGTTTTCTTAAGCTTTTCCTCTTCTGTGTTGAGATAGTTGTAAGGATTAAAGGTGACGAGGGATATGGACGTTTGGGGAAACTTTGAATTTCCTTAAACTAAGTTTGCAGGCCTTGGAGTGAGAAGACATGATCTCTCCCCACTGGCCGAGATCATGGATGGAAGACAGATTGGGGTGCCCGGCGGGCTGGGGTGGTGGGGCCTACTCAGATGGACCATAGGGAACTGTTTCTTTCTTCAGGTTAAAAAAAAAAAAAGTTGAAGCCAGGTGTGGTGGCACACGCTTGTAATCCCTGCATTTGGGAGGCTGAGACCTGAAGGATCGCGGTTCGCGGACAGCCTCAGCTACTTCGTGAGGCCCTCTGCAACTCAGTGAGACCCGGTTTCAAAATAAAGAATAAAAAATAGGGGAGGGGGTGTAGCTTGGAGGTCAAATACCCCTGGGTTCCATCCCCAGACCCGCAAAAAAAGTTGAAACCAGGCATTGTGGCATATAGAAGTAATCTCAGTACTTGGGAGGCTGAAACAGGAGGATCACAGCTTGAAGGCCAGCCTCAGCAGCTTAGCGAGTTCCTCAGCAACTTAGTGAGACCTTATTTAAAAAATAAAATAAAATTAAAGTAGGGCTGGGGGTGTAGCTTGGAGGTAGAATTCTCTTGGGTTCAATTGTAATTCGTGCACACACACACACACACGTACATGGTTGAATGTCAGCAATTTCATAGTTGTCTTGACAGGATGTACTGGAAGAGGCCTGGATTCAGCGCGAGGCGGCCTGGGCTGGAATCCTGGCGGCACCGTGAGCTAGCCATGGTCCTGGACGAGTCGTTGCTTCTCAGCATCTCATTTCTGCACCTCGGAGAGGAGGGAGTGGAACTGGGGCCTCTCTGGAACTCCTTTTCTTTTTGGGGGGGAGAGTATGAGGGATTGAACCCAGAGACATCCTACTTTTGAACCACACTCCAGCCCTACTTTTTAGTTTTTATTTTGAAACAAGGTCTCACTAAATTGCGGAGAGCCTCACTAAGTAGCTGAGGCTGTCCAGGAACCTGCGACCCTCCTGTCTCAGCCTCCCAAGTACTGTAATTACAAGCGTGCACCACCCACGCACAGCTTCGGAACTCCTTTTCAGGTCTAACCTGGTAGGATTCCTTGGCCTCCTTTGTTTTGGTATCACAGGATGGAAAGAACATGAGTACTCACGTCCCTGTTTGGACAGGCGACCTACTCAGCAGAAGAAGTCGGTGTGACCTGATGGATTACGTGTGGGCTTTCAGCCCTCTGAACACCTGTGAGGAGCGTATGTTCTCCAGAGGCTGCAGGGACCGCCTGGGCACCAAGTGCACGGGTGCACCCAGAGGCACCAACTTGATCTGGCTGTGGGTCAACCAGATGTCCGTCTTGAAGGGTGGCGTAGGGACCTGCGACATCAGAGAAGTAAAGCACCTGCGGATCCGTCACTGTGCCCTCTCGAGGCACAGAGCCAGGAAATGGGGTGGAGAGTCTTCCAGAGAAATCTTTCACAAAATGAGAAAAACGATGTGCTTTGCCTTCTCACAGAGTATAGTATTCAATTTTTCATAGTTTACTGCTTTTTCCCATGTTCTATAAATCGCTTCTGTCACCCTGATCATCTCTGCTTATACTGGATTGGCCTCAGTAAAGAAATCGTGTCATAGATATATATTTCCTGGAAAGCCGCACTGCAGTCGTAGCCCTGGGGAAGGCTGGTCCCTGACCCAGCCGAGCCCTGCACTTCCTCATGGGTGCGGAACACAGGAGCCGCCCCCAGGGAGTGTTACTGACTTATTCTCTTGTGAATAAAGAGAGAGCGGTCACAACCCCATCCCACTTATATGCATAATGTGCTTAAAAAAGACATCCAATGATCCTAAAAGCTATTTATCAGTGTGAGGAAAGGGGGAGCCATATGAGAGTCCACATGAAAGGGGAGGGGCTACAAAGGAAATCGCAGCGGGCTTAAAATCAAGTCCTACTGGTTGCAGGACATATTTTATGCAATGGTGTTCAGTGACGTGTGTGTAAGTGGCTTTGGCTGAAACTTGGAACCGTCCAAATGCCACCAGGTGAAGGGGGGAGTGTGTGATGATCTCTGGTGTAAAGTTCTGTTTGAAGTCCGAGGAAACAGTAACTAGAGAAGAGAGGCTGGGAGCACGAAAGTAAACCGCAGCACAGCTCCGTAGCAGTAATCCCCACTGCTAGCATCAGTGGAGCCAGAGAACCAACAGATGTCATTAGCCCAGCTCTTGGCAAGCACTTATGGGGCTGAGAATTTAAAACTGAACTTTGCTTTCTAGGGGAAACATTCCATTTGCCAGCAATTCCTTCTACAAATCAACAATTGCTAGATAAATAAAAAGCTTCCACTCAATGGACAAACTCGAGGGCAAAAAAGTTTCTTTTTCTAGAAACAAAAATAATGCCTTTTTTTTTCTTAAGGCATGAGGTATAAATGATCCCAGTGGGATCCAGCTGAAGCAGTCCACTGCCAAACTCATAAATCCTACAGACGCTGGAGGAAAATGGAGTGGGCGTGTCAGGCATCACTTTGAACGACGCTGTAAGTGGTGACGATATGAATGTAGCGTGGGTCACGGCTGAGTCGCGTCTAGTGGCAGGCCAGATGGGAATACGGCTTGCAGCTGTGGCAAAGAGAATTTAGCTTAAAAATTATTTAAAGTATATAATATTAAAATGAAAATGTTTTTTAAGACTTTAGAGTCTGTGTACTATTTGATGAATTATCTTGCCAGAGAATATATTTCAAATATGGAAAATGTACAAAAGAATGATCCAGGCTTCTGGCCTCGTCTTTCCTTTTTTCTTATTGAGTGAGGTATAAAAAGCTGTGTCTAGCCAGCCATGGTGGCGCACGCTTGTATTCCCAGTCCTTGGGAGGCTGAGACAGGAGGATCACACGGTTCGAAGCCAGCCTCAGCTACTTAGTGAGGCTCTCAGCAACTTAGTGAGACCCTGTTTCCAAATAAAATAAAAAATAAGTCTGGGAGTGTGGCCCAGGGGAAGAAGGCCCTGGGTTTTTCCATTTCCAGTAAAACACACACACACACACACACACACACACACACACACACACACACACGGCTTGTGGTTGCAAACAGAGTACAGGAGGCCACTGTATATGGATCAGGATTGATCCCTCTCTCTCCTCCCCTCTAGCCTGTCTTTCTGTTTTCTTCCTCTGAATCCTTCCCACATATCTGCCTTACCCTCTCTCTCTCTCTTTCTCTACCTTTGTGTATTCAGGAGCTCTTTCCAGTTTCTAGAAGTCTGGTTGGTATTTGTGTACACTCTCATTTAAAAACTTAAAATGTGCCGGGGGTACCGCACTTGTAATCCCAGCGCTTGGGAGGCTGAGACAGGAGGGCTGCAGGTTGGAGGATGGCTTTAGCAGGTGACGAGACTCTCATCAACCTAGCAAGAGTTTGTTTCAAAATAAAAATAATATTGCAGGACAAAAAAACCAGTAAGACTTAAAATGTAAGAATGATTATTTAATAAGCATGACCTACACAGGGTTTTCTTTTTCTCTTTTCTCTTCTGCCTCTTTACTCTGTTTCTTTTTTTTTTTTCTTGTGATTTTGGGGACTGGACTCAGGGGAATTCTACCTCTGAGTTATACCCCCAGCCCTTTTTTTGTTTTTGTTTTTGGAACGGGGTCTTGCTAGGTTGCTGAAAGTCTCAGCACTTGCTGAAGCTGTCCTAGAACCGGCGTCCTCCTGTCCTAGCCTTCCATGTACTGGGGTTACAGGTGTGTGCAACCACCCCAGGCTTCTGATGGGTAAATTTGTGTGCTTACCTTGGCCAGGGTACATGCCTGCCCCAGTACTATGCCATTTTAAAAATGGAGTCTAAAGCTGGGCGTGGCGGCGCACGCTTGGAATCCCAGCATTTGGGAGGCTGAGACCGGAAGATCGCAGTTCATGGACAGCCTCGGCTACTTAGTGAGGCCCTCTGCAACTCAGTGAGACCCGGTTTCAAAATAAAGAATACAAAATAGGGGAGGGGGTGTAGCTTGGAGGTCGAATGCCCCTGGGTTCCACTCCCAGACCCGTAAAAAAAAAAAAAAAAAAAAAAATTAAATAAATACATAATAAAATAAAAATGGAGTCTATGTTCTGTCTAGATATTTCCTTACATATTGATGACAACTATATTTTGAATCTAAACAAATACAGAAGTATTTAGAGTGTTCTCATGATAAAAATGAAATTTAAATAAAATTTTATATAAATGACAAAAATATAAAAATATCTCTGAAAATAGAGAAACCGATGATATGGAAAAATCTTTAAAAGAAAACTTATAATACATGTTCATGGGAAGATTTGGACTGCTAAAGTCCATGAGAAAAAAATACATGACATTAATTAATTTGTGATACTGGGGATTGAGTCCAGGAGCATATTCTACCTCTGAGCTATACCCCCAACCTTATTTTCATTTGTTTTTTCAGTACTGGGGATGTAACTCAGAGACATTCTACCTCCAAACTATACCCCAGCCCTATTTTTTATTCTTTATTTTGAAACAGGGTCTCATTGAGTTGCAAAGGGCCTCACTAAGTAGCTGAGGCTGGCGGCGAACCGTGATCCTTCCGTCTCGGCCTCCCAAATGCTGGGATTACAAGTGTGCGCCACCACGCCCAGCTCTTGTTTTCACTTTGGTTTTAAAACGGTCTCAGACTTCCAAGTACTGGGATTACAGGTACATGACCACACCAGCTCAAATGCTTCATTTCGGGTGGAGGTTAGTGAAAAATAAATCTCCTTAAATTAAAGCCCACCCATCCCTTGCATTTTATCTGCAGAGCTCTTGATTCACTGTATTGAAAATAAATACTCAGGGGGAAGAAGGATGTGCCTTTGTTCTCTGTAATTCATCTGTATAAGTAACTTCGGCAACTGAGATTCTAATACTGGGTAACACGTACATAGCTAAACACTGCGTAGTAAATCAAACAACCTTCAAATCAACAAAGACGGGAAATGGCGAGTCCATGGCCAGTCTTCCCTTGAATAATGGTTTCGCTCCAGCAGTTACAGCCAGTCACTTAAAAGGACTAGAAGTTCATTGTCTTAAGAAACTCATTTTCTCTTCTCCTGACTTCGTGCCGGCTGGCATACATTCCGCTTTTCTTTCATCAGAAGAGGCAGGGACCACGGGCCATTTTTAATGTCTTAAGTTTGTTGGTTGAGTAACACGGCTGGGCCTCCGCCCTCCCAGGCCGCTTCCAGCTGTCACGCAGCCAGCCCAACACAGCGGCCACCCAGCATGGCAGTGCCGTCCCCCATCACTAAACAGGATGCCCCGCTCCTTGAAACACGCTGTGTGAATGTGACGGTTTACCCAGCTGGTCTTAGAGGGATTTCAATTTCCTCTCTTTTGCTGGGATTTCTTTTTTAGCCCAGTTGCCCAATATTCTTAGTTTTATTTTATTAAAAAAATTTTTTTTGTGTGGTATTGGGGATGGAACTCAGTGGCATTCTACCTCCAAGCTGCACTTCAGCTCTATTTTTTTTTTTCTTTATTTTGAAACCGGGTCTCAGCGAGTTGCAAAGGGCCTCACTAAGTAGCTGAGGCTGTCTGCGAACCGTGATCCTCCAATTTTAGCCTCCTGAATGCTGGGATTACAAGCGTGCGCCACCACGCCTGGCTTATTCTTAGCTTTTAAAAGGTAAACATCATAAGCAAATCATTCTGCTTCGGATAATTTTTTTTTTTTTTTCGGTATCAGGGATGGAACCCAAGGGCATTGTACCTCCTAGATACAACCCTAGTCTTTTCATTTCTTTTTTTATCATTTCTTTTTTATTTTTATGTGGGACATCTTGAAAATGGCATACACTCAGACTGTGCCTGGTGCCCTCACCCTTCACTCCCTCCTTAGCCCCCCCTTTTCTTTTCATTTCTGAAACAGGGTCTCACTGAGCTGCGAAGGGCCTCGCTAAGTAGCTGAGGCTGTCCTCGAACCTCAATCCTCCGGTCTCCCGAATGCTGGGATTTCAAACACGCACCACCACGCCTGGCCAGAATTTTTCACTTCTAGAAATAGCACATTGCACACCTTCTCCAGCACAGTTATTAGATTTCACTTTGGCCAAAGATGATAAAAGGGGTTTATTATATGATATGGGGGTTACTTTAAAAATAGAATTATTACTTTTATGTAAATTTTTTTAAATAAAGGAGGACTGAAGTCGTATAATAGCAATGTATGAAGCCATCACTGCCAACCTCACTAACATTTACGAGAGGGAGGAAGGGGCTCAGTGGGGATGAGGAAGGAACACGCCAAGTGCTCTGTGCACGTGTGTTTGTATCACTTTGAATCTCACTACGATGTATAGCTACAATGCACTGATAAGTTACAAAACACATCAAGAAAAAGCTGGGCGTGGTGGCGCACGCTTGTAATCCCCGCGCTTGGGAGGCGGAGACAGGAGGATCGCACAGGTTCAAAGCCAGCCTTGCTGACTTGAGACCCTGTTTCCAAATTTAAAAAAAAAAATATATATATATATATATATATATACAGACATATATATATATACAGACATATATATATATATATATACAGACATATATATATATATAGATACACACACACACACACACACACACACACACACACACACACACACACAAACACAATAGGTCTGGGGAGTGTAGCCCGGAGGTAGAAGGGCTTCCAGGAACTCCAGTACCACCAAAACAAAACACATCAAAAGGATGAACAGTAAAAGGAAAGGCAGAAATATTAGCTTGGAGGTAGAATGCCTCTGAGTTCTGCCCCACCAAGCAGAAGAAAGGAATGTAAATAAAGTCACAGACAAAGTGTACTGAAGAGCCGGAAGACCCAAGGATCAGGGACAAGGATGGACATGATGAGTGTCCAGAGCTAACTGGACAAGCTGGGCCAAAGAAATAGGAAACAAAGAAAAAGGCCGATCTTGTATTTAGCAAGATATTAAAACTAGCTTATAATAACAATGGTAGATTATATATTGTTTTGTTTCTCTAACCTTATGAGACGGTCAGTGCTGAGTAGCCGTTGCAAGCCAGCCAGTGGCCTTCCCTCTTGGGAGCTGGATGTATATATTGCGTGAGGTGTTAATATACACATGCCTATTTGTATAGACTCAGGCAGATTTGTTTATTCATAATCATCTATTTACTAGGTGCACGTGTATGTACATTAAATGCAGGGCTGCTCAATTCTAAACTGCAAGGTTTTGTTCTGATTGTATCTTTGCAGTGGTCATGTAAGAGCCTGTTTACATAATGCAAAACAAGAACAGCGCTGAGTCCTTTAAGCAGTAAATGCTCTCTTCACACAGTTCCCATGCTCCTTAAATTGACGTATGTGGTAATTAGGATATTTGGGAACTAGAAAAAAGAAGGCAGGAGGTACATACAGTAAGGCAATCTCAGTAATATGCCCCTTGACAGGGCAGGTATTGATTTACCAATAAAGAATATTAAAAGAACATAATTCAAAAGGTTTCTTTTTTCTTTCACAAATGTTTTCTCTTTCCATTAATCTTTGTTTTCAGCCCCCTTGGGTTCCTGCACGCTCAATCCGGCTTTCTGCTTTCATGTATGGAATCGCATGATTTAAAAAAAATTATAGTGAAAAATAAGCCCATGTTTTATTTTATGGAGGAAAGAGTCAGCAACAAGTATAATTGTCAGTTCCTTCTTGCCTGAGAAGAATCCACCCTGATTCTCCTTTGCTTAGGTTCTTGAACCCATGACATTATTAAGGGGGACATTGCTGAAGTATGTAGAACTCAGGATAGATAATGTGGTTAGTCACATTACTCGATGTTATTGAACCATGCTGGTTGTGCGGTATTCAAGCGTTCCTTTTTCTCAAATGGAAATGGCTTTTTTCTTTTCCAGTGAAAAAGAGTGGCTGCTGCAAAGCATTTACTCAAGAATATATAAAAGAAAGTAAAAATAAACAAAACAATATATAATCCACCATTGTTATAAGCTAGTTTTAATATCTTTCTAGATAGAAGGTAGGCCTTTTCCTTTTGTCTTTCGGTACTGGGGAGTGAACTCAGAGGCATTCTACCTCCAAGCTACATCCCTAGGTCTCTTTTTTAAATTTTATTTGGACAGTGTCTCGCTAGGTTGATGAGAATCTCACTACTTACTGGGTTGTCCTCAAACCCGTGATCCTCCTGCCTCAGCCTCCCAAGTACTGGGATTACAAGTATGTGCCAGTATGTCCGGCTATGATATGGGCCTTTCTGTGTATGTGTGTGCGTGTGTGTGTGCATGTGTGCATGTGTGTGTGTGCATACAAACACATATACAATATATTTTCATAAAATTTGTTTTATGTCTTTCTCATTACTCTCTATTGCTTGTCTTCGTTTAACAATACGTTGTGAACCTCTCTGCACATCCACACCTACAGGCTTATGACATAATTTTCAAAGGTCCAAAAAATGCTTTATGCTCTGTTCTGCCTTCTCCTCTATGAGAAGGCGCTAAAGACCATGCTGAGCATTTTGTCTCACCACTACATTGTCTCTTTTTTAATTTTTTATTTTTTTTTTGCGATAGTGGGGAAAGAACCCAGGGGCATTCTACCTCTGAGCAACACCCCCAGACCTATTTTTTATTCTTTATTTTGAAACAAGGTCTCACTGAGTTGCAGAGGGCCTCACTAAGTAGCTGAGGCTGTCCGCGAACCGCGATCCTCCGGTCTCAGCCTCCCGAATGCTGGGATTACAAGTGTGCGCCGCCATGCCCGGCATGTCTCTTGGATTCTAAGGATTTTAGTTATTTATCTGCTTATTGCTATCAGCCTCTCCTGCATCCCACAATGATTTTTGTTTTTAACTTATATGCTTTTTCTATCATTGCTTTTTATATAAAATAAAATTAGAATTGTTTGCGTTAATAATAGTAACACAAACACCAAGCCAGGGCTTCTCTGGGCCGAGTGTGATAATGTTGGGCCGTGGTTCTGCTAACTCGACTACTCAGAGGCATCTCTGTCTCGCTTTTGAGTTCTCAGATCGTTTTTTAGAGAGTTTAAAGTTCTAAATAAATGTGACATCATTGTAGCTACCTGGACAGAATTACTGGATTTACCATCAGTTCTCTCATTATCCTGACACCAACTTCTTATGTCTTTTTACTATATTTTCATAGCTTTTTTAAAAAGACAGCTCCATCTAAACAGAAAACTGGTATTCTTACAGATCGTGCAAATATCAAGTCAAATTCAAATATCAAAATGCATAACATTAACCAAATTGGCTTTAGACACCGAATAATTTGAGAGAAAATTAATCTGTTCCTAATCTTAAAAAGAAAGTTAAATATGCATAGTATGCAAAAATTAAAATGATTCCACTTGCATTCAGCTATTCAGTGTGACTTATTAGAATTTATTTGATTCCTTTAGATAATTCCTTTGTATGCACGATTTTAATTCCTTCAGCCCGTTTTCTTGTCTTAAAATTCAAGATGATATTTCCTATCTTTATCTCATAAGTGTGTTGAGGATCAAATGGGATAAAACCAGTGGAACGCTTATAGCAATCTTAAGTCCCATGCGAGTTTAAGGTAATACTTATTACCTTATAGCAATCTTAAGTCCCATGCGAGTTTAAGGTAATACTTATTACCTTATAGCAATCTTAAGTGCCATGCAAGTTCAAGGTAATATTATTATTGGAAATAATAGAAAAGACCTACTCGGTGTTATATATAGTAGAGATATGCAAAATTTCAGTTCAAAAGGGTGAATCTATAATTCAAGAAAGAGGAAGATTAATGATCCTGTCCGTATCCTTAATGGGCACCGTTCAGAGGTTTAGAAATCTAAACTGTATTCCCTGACCTATCACTCACTTTCGTCGTAACGTGGTGAAATTTACCTCCAATGTTTAAAGCAGACCAAGAGAATATACATGGGCTGGCTTAGTCTGGATTACTTAAAACTGCACAAATTGACGGGCCATTCGAATCAGTCACACTGTCAAATGTTTTGCATTTAATTTGCTGGCTAAACCCCGTAGATGAGTTTAGTTATGTTCACAACTATATGCAAGAGAAAGAAGAGAACTCAAATTTTTTGAAAAATTGATGTAATGCTAGGCCTCATATAGCCAGATGATAATTCTTTTCTTTCTTTCTTTCTCTCTCTCTCTCTTTCTTTCTTTCTTGCTTTCTTTCTTGCTTTCTTGCTTTCTTGCTTTCTTTTTGGTACTAGGGATTGAACTCAGAGGCATTCTACCTTCAAGCCATACCCTCAGCCCTATTTTATTTTATTATTTTTTAAATTTTCAATTAGGGCCTCTCTAAGTTGCCGAGGAGCTCACTGAGTTGCTGAGACTGGCCTGGAACCTGTGATCCTCCGGTCTCAGCTCCCAGGTATACCGGGATTACAGGCAGGCACCACTGTGCCTGGCTCCCAGATGTTAATTCTAAAGCTGATGGTTATGGAGGGCTTACTCCGTGCTGGGTATTCTTCCCCCTGCCTTGTGTGTGTGTTGATTCCTTTAGTACGTGCTATAGAATAATAATACACCCCTCATAATAGCTACATCTCAATCCTTTGCAATCTGTGACTATGTCAAATCGCATGGCCAAAAACGACTGTGCAGTTGTGAGTACATGAAGGACATTGGGATGGGGGATTATTCTGGATTCCATGAGTGGGCCCAGTGTAATCACAAAGGCCCCCGTAAGTGAAAGACAGGGGCAGGTGAGGGAGAGTCGGGGCTGTAAGGTCTGAGAAAGGCACGGCCACCGATGGCTTCACAGATGGGGGAGCAGCAGCCTCCAGGGGCGGGACAGAGCAAGGACAGGGACTCTCCCCCGAAATTTCCGCAGAGAAACACAGCCCTGCCCAAACCTTGATTTTAGCACAGGAAGGACTATTTTGTACTTCTGATCTACAGGGTGTCAAAATGGCAGATTGTGTGTGTGGTGTGTTGTGTGGGTTTCAGTACTGGGGATTGACCTAGACCCCCAGCCCTTATTTTATATTTTATTTTGAAACAGAGTCTCACTAAGTTGCTGAGGCTAGCCTGGAACCTGCCCTCCTCCTGTCTCAGCCTCCCAAGTAACTGGGATTACAGGCGTGCACCACCGCGCCTGGCCCGGTGGTGTTTTAAGCCACTACATCTGTGGTGATCTGTTGGAGAATTTTACACACACACACACACACACACACACACACACACACACACACACCTACATTTGATTTGAGCTCATTTGCTTATTATCTGCATGACTTCAAAGAAGTTATTCAACCCCAGTGCCTTTGTATTAAAATGGGTGCCATATTTACCTCTTATTTAGTGATGGGGATTAAACGTCTTAATTTATACCAGCACTGACTGACCTATAGAAAGCACTCAGACATGATAACCCTACAACATTCACGTCCTGATATTGTCACTGACTAATTCTTGCTCCGGATGTTGCCTACGAAGCCGCGTCGTAGTCTGAGGGTATCTTTCTTCTCAAGCCTTTATGAATCTGTTTAAAAGGCCAATATTCATCTTTTTAGTAACTATGATTCCAGAGAACTTAGAGAAGGGAGAAAATATTTGTTTTAATTGAGAAGGGGAAAGGAGGGATCAGTGCCCCCACCATGCAGTCGTGAGTTAGCCTTATCATAAGAAGAGAAGGTAACTAGCAGTGAGCATCGACATTATGCCATTACTAATATTCTCTCACTTAATCTTACCAAAGCCATTTGAATGACACAGAAAGACTTTTTTTTTAATAGATGGGGAGAGTAAGTGATAAAGGGGACAAAGTCATTCAACATCCCATGGAGCAGGTTGGGATTCAAACCCAGTAGACCGCCTGGCCTTTCGCATAGGATGGCTTTGCAATAAGTCTGTCCTCGACTGATTCCACATGATTGAGGCAGAAACCACTTGTGACTTGCCAGGAATGAGTAATGATTTATGCTGAACGAAGCTATTGAGTGGCAAGCAACACGTGGGCATAATTTCTGCTATTATCTTGTCCAGCTGCAAAATGATTTTTCTTCTGACCACGTAACTGTCAACATCCCTGGCTGTGTAAAGAAAGAACTTTTTGTTAACCAGTTGTAGCCCATGATGTGACTTGGAAGACCTAGGCATAGCAGGAGTGGACACCTTTTTAGCATGTCTTCCTCCATGACAGTAAATAAGTTTTTCATCACACCTAAGAAGTTTAAGCTCGGGGAGCCAGAAGATTCAGCTCTGCAGCTGGAAATCCTAATCAAACCCAAAGATAGCTTTCCTAATCTTCTTCAGAATGATAGAAACCGCTTGCTAAGTTCTCAGGATCTCCTGAAGACAGATCTAGGAGTGTCACAGACAATCCAGGTCAGCTCATCAGGTAATATACCTCACTTCTCTGTTATCAAATTCCTCACTGATTTCTTCTCCTAAAATTTATTTGAGCACAGGACCACAAATGAAAAAAAAAAAAAAAGAACTCATTTGTTGGCATTGCCTATGCCATTGCTGATTGTATTGACCTTTTAAAAAAATTTTTATGTGAATTTTAATTTACCGTGAGTCCTTTCTGAGGTTTTACTTCTGACTTACCGTAGTCTTCTACAGAGAAGTAAAAGATGTCTTTGGTCGCCCGACTGCCCTCGCCTAAGACGTACAGGATCCTCATCTCATCAATGTCACCTTAAGGAGAGAGTGGACATCACCCCGAGTCACAACGCTGGCAAGCACAAAACCTCACAACTGTGATGCTTTCACAGGGCATAAAGCTACTACTGGAATGGAAATTTATTATTATTATTATTGTTATTATTATTATTATTATTATTAATTATTATTATTTTGGTGGTACTGGGGGTGAAACCCAGAGGCTTTCTACCTCTGGGCTATACTCCCAGACCCATTTTATATTTTATTTGGAAACAGGGTCTCACTAAGTAGCTGGGGCTGGCTTCGAACCTGTGCAATCCTCCTGTCTCAGCCTCCCAAGCGCGGGGATCACAAGCGTGTGCCACCACATCCGACCAGAACTGAAATTTAAGATGATGATGAGCTGGGTGTGGTGGCACACGCTTGTAATCTCAGCATTTGGGAAGTTGAGACAGGAGGATCTCGGTTTGTGGACAGCCTCAGCTATTTAGTGAGGCCCTTTGCAATTCAGTGAGACCCTGTTTCAAAATAAAGAATAAAAAAATAGGGCTGGGGGTATAGCTCAGAGGTAGAATGCCCCTGGGTTTCATCTTCAGTCTCTCTCTCTCTCTCTCTCTCTCTCTCTCTCTCTCTCTCTCTCTCTCTCACACACACACACACACACACACACACACACACACACACACACACAGATTAAAACAATATATGGAGCAGCCAGAAGACACCAGGTGTCACATCACCGGGGAAGCAGAGAGCCTGCCTCAGCTTCACCATTAGTATTAGCATCAAACATAAAAGAAAAATGATCTTTAAAGCACAGCACCTCATACATTTAGACAAATTTAGTCCTATGCATTTTAGGTGCAAAAATTACATTTGAATAGTACACTGAATATGTGCAGTATAAGAATTTATAACCAAACTCCAGATAGCAAACATCATCTTTAAAAGTCCATACTTATAGCCAGGTGTGGCGGCTCACACCTGTAATCCCAGTACTTGGGAAGCTGAGGCAAGAGGTTTCCAGGTGCAAGGCCAGCCTTAGCAACTTTGAGACCCTGTTTCAAAATTAAAAAAAAAATAAAAAGGGATTGGGTACATAGCTGGGAAGTAGAATGGCCCTGGGACCAATCCCTGGGATGGAAAATAAATAAGCAAATAAATGAAAGTTCAGACTTTACAGTAAACTATGCAGACAATTTCTAGAGAGGCCATTCTTAAAATTCAAAACCAAACTGATATTATCAAAATGAATGCAACCTTATGTTGTAGTGATTTCAGAAGCCGATGCTGTCTTCTGTGTTTGCAGCTTTAAGATACAATGGCAAGATTTTAAAAATATCTGTGGTTCCTGCCAAATGAGCATTCTGATGAAATAGGTGAAAAAAAGAACTTGTTGCCTTTTTTTTTTTGTTGTTCCTCAGATATAATTTTGCATCCATTGTGCTTTCTTTTCTTTCTTTTTTTTTTTTTTTTGGAACTGATAATCGAACCCAGAGATTTTTTTTTTTTTTTTTTTTTTTTGGTAGTACTGGGGATTGAACCCAGGGGCGTTCTACCTCTGAGCTATACCCTATCCCTATTTTACTATTTTATTCTTTATTTTGAAACAGTGTCTCACTAAATTGCACAGGACCTCCCAAGTTTCTGAGACTGGCAGTGAACTTACCATCCTCCTTTCTCAGCCTCCCAAGTACTGGGATTATAAGCATGCACCACCATGCCCAGCGGAACCCAGGGCATTCTGCCTTCAAGGTCCACCCCTAGCTCTATTTATTTATTTTATTTATTTATTTATTTATTTATTTATTTATTTATTTATTTATTTATTTTTGCGGGTCTGAGGATGGAACCCAGGGGCATTTGACCTCGAACCTACGATCCTCCTATCTCAGCCTCCAAAGTAAGCGCCACCACACCCGGCTTGTATTGTCCTGTATGTTTAGAAAATCAGAGTCTTATCAGAAATTATTGAAGGTCAGAACCATTTTACAGGAGCTGAGATATCTGGGCCTTGGAGAGGGGAGAGTCAGAGACATTGGGGAAGAGGTACTGACCTTGTGTAAACACGCGTGTGCTCTTGTTTCCCACGGCAGTGTTGACTAGGAAGCCCTGCTCGGGTCCTCTAGTCACGGTATACTTTAGCAGCTGGTGGGGGCCGCCCTGATCTTCTGCCCTCAGAGACTGGCTGCTGAAAAGGAAGCCCGTGTGTCCTGTGTGGAGATGCTTCAAGCCGGGGGCACCACTGTTAATGACAATCCGGGGGAGGCTGCCGTGGAGGGAGCTTATCTGGATCCTTATTATCTGAGGTTTGTGCGTCTCCAGAGCAGTGTCTGGGAAGACATAGAAGCCAGCGTGAGCGCCATCTGTCACAGTCAAGGAGAAACTATCTTCCGGGGTCGCGCTGCCGTCATGCTGGTAGCTAATCAGGTTCTCTTTCAGGTCTTGCTCTGTGAAAGTGGTCACGGCACGGCTTCCATTATACAGAAGCCTGCCATGGACCGGAGCCTGGATAATGGTAAAGAGAATAAGATCATCTGGGGTATCCTTGTCTGTTGCTGTCAACTCAAAAGGAGTGACCAGTTTTCGGTTCCCTTTCTGCAGCCTTAGTTTGTGGATGGTCAGGATAGGTTTCTGGTTGTCCTCCTCTGTGACAAAGATCCTGAAGGTTCTGAACACAGGGTGGCGCCCATCTGTCACTCTTAACTCAAAGCCATCCGTCTTTATCTCATGCATTGAAGTGTGGACATAGGATATTTTGTGGCCGGCCAGTTGATGCCGAGTGAAAGAGGTCAGCGGCTCCCCGGGGCGGTCCGAGATCTCCAAGTGACCCAGGTTAGGAGCTTGCGTGATGCTAAAGCAGAGTTGTTCATGGAGGATAAGGATGTCACTGGTGTTCAGCAGTTCAGTGGTGAGGGTCACCCTGTCCCCTTCCACTAAGGCAAACCTTCTGCTGACTACCTCAGGAAAGACCCCATTTAAGCTGCCGATGGTTATGTAGAAGTAGCGGTCCTTCAAAGGGTTAACCCCATCGGTCACATCAAACTTGATGAGGTCAACAACCCCTTCTAGGCCTGTGTGGGTGTAACGGATGAGGCCCCTGTCAATCTCCTCCTGGGTAAAGTTCATTCCCAGAGTGAGGTTGTCTCTAACTTCTCCTCTGGGTTTCCTCAGTCGCTGTAGAAGTCCTTGCTTAGGCTCAGAATAGAGGACAAAACTGAGGCTCCTGTCATCTGAGTCAAGATCTGTGGCCTTGAGGATCTGGTTGGTGATGACCTTAGAATGTCCCGTCTCTACTTCCAGCCGCTCGTTCACGGTCAGCTGGGGGGGTTCGTCATCTACCAGGATCACCACAACGGGTACCTTTTTGTGGGTGGCGTGCTTGCCGTCACTCAGCTGGACCTCAAAGCTGTCCTCTGTGGTCTCAGAGTCATCGTGCTCGTACACAATGGAGGAGGCCTCCTGGATCTCTCGCAAGGTGAAGCTGCGGACGGGCTGGCTGCCTGTGGCCAGCTGTCGTAGGATCCGTCCGTGCCGAGGGAAGGCTGTGACTTGGAAGTGGAGCTCGCTTGGTGGCAGGTCAGCGTCTGCTCCGGTGAGTAGTGGGGGATCGATGACCAAGCTCATCCCCTCCAATACGACCAGCTCACGGGCAACGAGTTCGGGCTCCTCGTCATTGGTGGGTAAGATGATAATAGGGAGGAAGACCGGGGGAGAGAGATTGACGCCATCGGAGCAGTGAAAGGTGACTCCATCCATTTGTGGCTCTACCCCCTGGTGGATACTCTGGACATAACTGATGTGTCCCTCTCGGACATCCCTGATGGAGAAGGCACTGATGGGACGACCAGCCCGGGACACTGATGATCCAGGAGCAGGCACCATGTTTTCCAGGTACCCGGAGGCTGGCTGGCAAGTTATGATGCATAGGACTTCATCTAGGGGAGTGTCCACATCCTCGACCTTGAGATGTTGTGAGGTCAGGGAGCTCTTCCCACCTTCCCAGACAACAAAGGGCTCTCCCTCCAGGCCTGTGGGGGCCAGATCATCCACGGGCAACACAGTCACTTGTACCTGTACCCTTCCCACTCTACTGCCCCCCACTACCCAGTGATCTGAATCCCCGGAGAGGACGAGACTGAAAGCATCGTACTGCTTTTGGAGACCAACTTCACCTCCAGTGTGGATGTAGGCTACTGCCCCACCGACGAGGTCCTTTTGTGTGAATCGTTCTGCGGGCACACCATTCACCAGAATAATGCCCAGTTTGGGGCTGTCGTCCACCAAGAAAGACAGCATCGGGCCATCCGTGTCCTTTCTTCCATGAATGACACCCACATTGACCTCCATGGCTCTGTTCTCTAGCACATCTATGGAAATATCCAATGATAGATGATCTGTGATGGAGACCCTGGTACTCGTGTCAGTCTCAGTGGGGTGCACAGAAATCTGGACAGCGATGGGTACCTGGTGCACCCCGTCACTTACCTCAAGGTGGAAGATGTCACTGGATGTCTTGCCTCCGCTGTGCTGGTAAGAGATACTACCATTAATAATATCAGCTCTCATGAAAGATTCTCCTGGGACCATACATTTTTCAAAGTACCGCAACTGTCCCTGTTGGGGACCCCAGACTAAGGTGAAGACAATTTGGTTCAAGTCTGAGTCAGGGTCCATAACATCCAGCTCATTAGTGCTGAGGATAAAGCTATCTCCCTCTAAGAGAATAAAGCCTCTGTTGGTGATGTCTGGAGGCTGGTTGTCCACAGGCTGCAGAAATACTGTGAATGTGCCTAGCACGCTATTGCCAACAGCATCTTCCACCTGGTAGGTGAACTGCACAACCCGAGGCACAATCCCCAGCATCTTCGGAGGGGGCAGGTAAGCAATCTTGTGGTGATTTACCTGGGCCTGGGTGAAGTGCATGACGGGGGTGTCTGGCGACTCTGCGAGCACAATCCCTCCGGCCTCGACTTGGTGGTTGTTGTCTGTGTCAGTCGGGGGTGTCAGTATGGTGTACCACAGGTACTGGTCATCTGAGTTCTGGTCAGTATATCGGAGGAATTTCTTCTGGAAGCGAGTGAGCTGGTATTCTCGGACAGTCATTTCCAGAGTAGTTCCTGGATACAGCTCTGGACTCTGCACATCCACTGGCTGGATCCTGATGGTGAAGAAGTGCTGGTTGGATAGGTTGGGTGGGTCATGGTCATCTTGTACATGGAAAGCCAGCTGGGCTGTTACAGGCTGAGCGCTGTGTGGCCCAACATGGCGGTAGAAGAGTCTCCCTTCCACGATGTCTCTCTGCAGCCACTCCGTCACCACCGTCTCGTAAAGTCCTTCTCTCTCCACATAGCGCCAGTCACTATCCAGAGGGGGCAGAGGTGGCTGAGTCCGCCGCAGCAGCAGGTCCCCGAGGCGCCGGCCCGAGTGGGAGGAACCGGGCACCAGCTGCCACTCCCTGCCTTTCTCTGTGTCCTCCAGAGGCTGGTCTTCCAGCACAAAGCAGATGGTAGAGTCCTCAGAATCAGTATCTGTAGCACTCAGGACAAAGGCAGAGATCTGGACCACCTGCCCCTCAGCCAGTGAGAGGCCAGCGTTAACAGTGACCTTGGGAGGCTCATCGTCCACAGGGATGATGGTGATGGGGAAGAGGAATTCCACCTGGTGGTGCCCATCTTGTACCCGGAAGATGATGTTGTCACTCTGGGTCTCACTCCCGTCATGCTTGTACAACACGCGCCCTGCTGCCAGGTCCGCTGGTGTGAAACTGGTATACCCTGCGGGTGCTCCAAGCACCACCAGCTGCCCGTGTCTCAAGCCCCCTACTGCTGCCACTTGCAGGTCTTGCAGGTTATCTCTATCACTAATCTGAAGGTTGTGGGCATTAGACAGGGGCTTTGACTGACCTTCAAAAAGCATTAGTCCCCTGTTAGAGCTGATTACTGGAGCCAGATTGTTGACAGACTTGATGACAACCGTGAAGGCAAAGGGGTCTGAGGCAGCGCCATCTCCATCCACCACCTCGAGCTGCAGCTGGAAGATGCGGTCCCGATCAGAGTTCTCTGCCGGGGGCCGATAGGCAATCCTCAGCTCTCGCAGCTCCCTCTGGGTGAAGAAGGTGACAGGGCGGCCCAGGGGGTCGTCAGTGCTGACCACATAGCCCTGCTGGCCTGGGCGCCCTGCGGGGGCATCGAGAATGTTGAACACCAGGTCGCCAGCGTCAGACTCAAGATCATCCGCAGCCAGAGCGTCGGGGGTCAGGGCTGTTAGCGCCAACTGGTCGACCTCCACCATCATGGGGGCCGCCAAGCTGGGCCTGGGCGCCGTGTTCTCCATGGGCGTCTGCATCCTCACTAACAGCTGGAAATGCTCGCGGGCCAGCACCTTCATCGACCCAGCGCTTCCGTCCTCTGGTCCTAGCTGCTCCACCATCATGGGTACATAGTCCCGGTTGGGCCAGGATGTAGCAAGGATGTGCTGATAGCGCACCCCAGCCCGGACAAACACCTCGCAATCTACGCTCTTACCCCGCGGGAGGGGGACCCCCGTGGCGTCCACCAGGCGTCCATACCTGGGCAGTGGGCCACCCTCGAGAGGCAGAAGGGTGAGCCGGCACCTGCGGGGCTCCGGGCCGGCGAAGTCCAGCACTCTCCTGTCGATGGCACGGCTGTAGCCCCGCGGGTTCCAGACCGTCAAGGGCCTGTTGCGCTTCACCAGCTCCGGCGGGGAGAGGACCACGTCCACCGCCAGCGTGAGGGGCAGCACCCACCGGGAAGCCGCGGCGTCGTAGCTCAGCTGCAGCCGCACCCGGGCGCGCCCCGGGCCGCGGGAGCCGAAGTCGGTGTAGCGGACCTGGCGCGGGGCGAAGGCGCAGGGGAAGCGGCGCGGGGAGAGCGCGCCCCGGGGCGCGGGCAGGACGTCCAGCACGGTCACCTCGCACCGGTCCCCCGGCTGCGCTCGGATCACCAGGTCCCGGAGCGGGTCGAGCCAACGCGAGCGGCCCAGGGCCACCCGGAGCCCGGGGTTGGCGGTCAGGATGCTGGGGCCCTGGCGGCGGCCGCGGTCCAGGGCTCCCCAGCCAGGCGGGTAGGGCGCCGGGCGTGGCTGGCTCCCGGGCGAGGGTCCCGGTCCCTGCAGCGCGGCACAACTCAGGAGCAGGCAGGAGAGCGCCACAAGCCGCGGGGGCGTCCCGGAGGGCTGCCGCCAACCCCCAGCCATCGCCAGGATGGGACGCAGGCGTCGGGACGCGCCGAGGTGCCTATCCAAAGAGGCACCCGCTGGGTAGCAGGTGCAGGCGTGCAGGCGGCGGCTGCTGTCCAGCGGGAAGCGATGCGTGGATCCAGCGAGGGTCAGCTGCAGGTAGTAGCTTCGTCCACCTCCTGCTTCCCCAGATCCTAACTGTACCCCCAGCTGGAGCCAGCGGCCCCCCAGCTGCCTTACAGACCTTGGCGCCGCCGCCAAAGGGGGCTGATCTGCCTTGGTTCAGCCCAGGCTGCCCGTGTCCGACCGGCTGGTCTGGACGCTTTCTTGCCTGGGTGCCGCAAAGGGATTGTCCCTCAGAGATGAGAGAGAGACGGTGACTGGAGCGGGGTCCGTCCTGCGCGTGGGAGACTCCGCTGGCGTGGTCCATTCATCCCGGAGAAGATGTTTCTGGTAGAGCGGAGAGACATCATTCCTCTTCCTTAGCGCCGACAGGAGAGCATTTTCTTGCCAAAATTGAGTCTCACTTTGGGCATAAAAGAAGCTGGTGGGAGCTACTTTGCAAATAGGATTCTGTAGCTGTCTGTCTGATGAAGCACCTTATTCCAGGTCGTGCGTAATTCTGTGTTTCCCAAACAACTCTCTGACATTTTTCTTCTGCTCAGCTCCTGAGAAAAAGGAACCTCAGCTCCGGGGCTGGCAAACTCGAATAGCTTGGGGTCTGTCTGCAGTCCTGGGTCTCATATAAAGCAACGGGTGTGCATGCAGGTCAGCGTTCATCCATTTTCTTAGAATGGAGTTTCCATACCTGGTCAACAGAGATGGTCTGTGAGTTTACTAGGCACGCTTCTTTCTAATTACTTTCTTGGCATAAGAAAATATATACTGGCCAGAGGTGAGGGTGTTAAGAGAAACCACAGCAAAGAAAAGACCACAGACACTTGGATCCATCCCTATTTAACCTCCAGAATCAGGCTTGCAGATGACAATAATTGCCCTCTCTGGGCGTCATGTCAGGTACACAGTCATCTTGATGTTTTAAGCATAAGAGGAGTCCATATAGTTGCTGTGCAGAATATTTTTCCCTATAAATAAAAATACAATTAATATGGATGTGAGAGGCTGTTTAATGACAGTGAAAACAGATGCCTATAAAGTTGCATTGGTAAAAATGGCCTCAGGGGATATAAGTCTGTAGTATGTCTTTCCTAAATTATTTTTTTTTTGTAGTGTTGCAGATACTTATTCACTTCAGCAGCAGCAGCAGTAGCTAATTTCAGAGCAAGAATAATGTGGTATTTCCGGGAAAGAGTTAATCTCTCTAAACATTAAATTTAATTAGCCCGTGAAATGCTCTGTTCCGTGTGGTCCACTAGAGTGCTGGCGCACCTCATTAGCACTCGAATTTGTTCCTCCAATGGAATTTTAAGAGCTAGCATATTTGAAATCATGTATGTTTAGCCTAATTAGGCAATGTTTAGTCCAGTGTGTCCAGAAAATGTTATTTCAAAATGTATTTCCGATGGATTTTTAATTAAAACTCAGGGAAAATTCCATTATAAGTGAGGGCGGCGTGGCATTTTGTCCGGCTATTGCCCTGTCCGAAGGTTAAGTTTTTAATAATAGAACTTTCATTAGTCTGCATAAATTAAAATTTACCAGGCGAGTATCTGCATAAATTAAAATGACCAGGTGAGTATTCCTGTGTGAGTGTAGTTTTTGTTCCTGTCTTAATGCTGCTCGCTCGTGGGTACCAACTTGGTCCTGGGCTATTTCCATTACAGGCAAAGATGCAAGTGGCAGCTGAAACGATAGGAAACTAAGTTATTGATATTTTTGTCCTCCGACCCTCCCTCTCCAACACATCCCTCCCCCTTCCCCACCACCTAATGTCTTGAAAGGGTGTCTCCCTCCTCAGTTTCCATTTCTTCACTTCTCATTCACTCTCTCCTTCGGTCTCTCGGCTGGCCACCTTAGACACATCAGGGGAAGTCTTGTTAATAATCTTCCTGTGGCAGAAACCTGGCTGCTCTCTACTGTGATACAGGCTGTCACCTCCTTCTGGTTTTCCTCCTATGGTTCAGTTTAAGTGGCATTTCTTCAGGCAATCTTTTGATACAGTTCCCAAGACATATTACTAAATTTCTGTGTATAACTGCATATTCATTCATGGTAGGTTGTCTGTCTTCTCCTCTGTCCTTGAAGTTTCCTGGGGCCGGGGACTGTGGCCCTGCCCATCACTGGTGCCTGGTACGTACGCCAGGGACTGGCTTGTAGCAGGAACACATTAAGTATTTGTTGACTGAATGAGTAAATAGAAGGAGGAGAGAGTATCAGAAATAGTTACTGCTAGCCAGGCATGGTGGCATGCACCTGTAACCCCAGTACTTGGGAGGCTGAAATAGAAGGATCACAGGTTTCAGGACAGCCTCAGCAATTTAGCAAGACCCTAAGCCACTTAGTGAGACCCAATTTCAAAATTAAAATAAAAAAAAGAGAGGGCTGGGAGTGTAGCTCAGTGACAAAGTTCCCTGGGTTCGATCCCTGGCAAAAAATGAAAACAAAAACCAACCAGGAAGTAGTCACCGACTTCTCACGAAGTCCAGGAGCTCAGCAGAAAGAACAGGATTGCAGGTACAACAACACTCAAAACTTCTTCAGAATGTGCCGGGTCCTTAGGGGTTGGCGACTTCTCTGGTTGGAGAATGCAAATTTTGTTTCT
Source organism: Muscardinus avellanarius (assembly GCF_963383645.1). Classification (NCBI taxonomy): domain Eukaryota; kingdom Metazoa; phylum Chordata; class Mammalia; order Rodentia; family Gliridae; genus Muscardinus; species Muscardinus avellanarius. The sequence continues at coordinate 16,504,537 of NC_137791.1, forward strand.
AGCCAAGTGTTTATATTATGAAACTACTTTCCACGGGGCATTTCATTTACCCACATGGTACTTCTGTCTCTCATCAGCCTGACTTTATCCTTTCAGTCTGAGGAAGCAGAAAGGAAAGGCGCTATGACCTCCACATTCTTCATGAGCTCTGCAGCAGGCGGTCCCCGCAGAAGCCTTGGCGAGGTAGCTATGCGTCTTATTTTAGAATGTATATGTAATAGTAGATCTCACTTCATACAGATGTTATGAGGATTAAATAGATGACCACACACCGAAGGCTTTGAGTAGCGCCTGGCACACAGTCAGTACCCTGTAAATCTAAGTTAGTGTTATAATTATAGATGGGAAATTGAGATTTGGAGGAGTTAAGTAGAAAAATGTTGCCTTGAAAATGGATTCCACCATCACTAAAAGCGTGGATTCCTCACAAGCCCTGATACACCAGGGGGAACTTCCTGTCATGTCCCCCAAATAGTTCTAAATAGAGCAAATGACATTCACAGGTCACAGAAAGGAGACCGTGTGTCCGAATATCATGTACATACTTTGCCAGAGAGACGGTCCATTTTCAGAAAAGTCATGTCTACTTTTGGGAAAGTGCCAGAACAGGAGAGGAAGTTCTGCTGAGGAAGAGGAAGGTCTGCAGTAGCCCTGCTGCCTCCCCAGCCTAACGCAGCCAACGCCACGCTTTCCAACCCGACCTTTGCTGAAGTTCTCTGATCTCTGCTTGCTGGAGCAATAACAAGTGGAAAGATTTTAAATCCTTAATAGCAGAGGAGGGAATACCTTGAATCCGCTTGCTTGCAAGTGACTAACAATATACTTCAAGCTGGGCATGGTGGAACATGCCTGTAATTAGTACTGACAGGAGGAAGGCAGGTTCAAGGCCAGTCTCAGCAAACTAGAGAGACCGTCAGCAACTTAGCAAGACCATGCTTCAGAATTAATAATAATAATAATAATAATAATAATAAAGTTTTGGGGCTGTGGTTTGGAGGTACACACACACACACACACACACACACACACACACACCTGCACACCCATAAACCACTATACTCCAGTACAGCCTGTACCTGGAGGTTTTTCTCTAATTAGCCTTGGGCCACCAATGGACTCTTAGACATTGACGGACAGACTCCAGGGAGGCTGACCACATAGATCATTTGTCACCTGTCCTGACTACACTATCAAGAGAAGTTAGCCAAGGTAAGCCACCCAGTGTGTGGGCTTTGTCCCCATTACACACACAATCAGTGGGGTATCTGTTTGGGCCCAGGGTCTCCCAGCCAGAAGCATGCAGCTCCACCCACTCACTGTATCCCAGAGCCATGTCTTTGCACAGATCTGGGCCAGGTCCTCCAGGCCCCAAGGATGTTCTCTGCACCTCCACATCTGGCAGAATGTTATTAAGGGCGGGCTCCACCCAACACCGCACAGAGAAGCCCTTCGATAGGAGGAACTGCACAGCACCTAACTAAAATCTCCCCAATGAACTACTTTCAGTCATTCTACTGTTTCCCTTTAAAGAAGCGCTTTAATGTTCAGGCGCGCTGATGTGGTCGTCATTTCAGCTCAGTGGTGTGGAGGAGGAAGGGCACAAGGGCGTCAACACTGTGCCTGTTGAGAGAGCCATCCCGTGGGCAGTGGGTACCTGGTCCCTGGTTCAGACTGTCTCTGCTTAAGGAAGATGGGAGCAGTAAGGAGAGGAGGCGGGGCAGCCCCTGCGAGGCATGAGGAAAAGGGAGGCCCCCTGCTGCTCTGCACCAGGACCAACAGCTGCTTCAGGCTCCCTCCTGCCAGCAGAAAACAAAGGCTTGGGAGAGTGAAAGGGATTCTTAATTTCCAACATGATAATTCATCATCTCCTCTTATGCTATACAATGGAGAAAAAAGTGAAATTTTTTATTATTATTATTATTATTTCAAAGGAAGGCACTAGGAACAAATGTAAGACAAGAAGCAAAACTGAAAGGTTGAGAGTTTTTCTAACCCACTCCATGCGCTTTGTTCTATTTATTGTGTGTGTGGGCTCAATGTCTGTTTCCTTTAAAATCACCATAAATTTTGGAAGCGAAAGCTAGCACGGTGAATAGCGATATTATGTAATTGGCATTTTTTTTGAGACTCAGTTGAATCTGAACTTAGAATTACTTAAAAATGATACCATTTTGCTTATTATTTGGGGTTTCCATTAATCTAATTTGAATGTATAGGAAAGCTGGCTATTAGCTATAGTCTGATTTATGTACAACCCTTATCTGATAAAGTGTCATGATTTTTAATAAATAACCTTTTTTGTCTCTTAAGATTTGATCGGTTGCATATTATTTCCCTTTGTCTTTCTTTTCTTCTTTCTTTTTTTTTTTATGGTACCAAGGATGGAACCCAGAGACATAGTACCTTTGAGCTACATCCCCAGCCCAATTTTTAGTCTTTTTATTTTTGAAACAGGGTCTCACTGCACTGTGAAGGGCCTCGCTAAGTAGCTGAGGCTGTCTTCCAACCGAGATTCTCCGGTCTCAGTCTCCCAAATGCTGGAATTACAAGTGTGCGCCACCACGCCCGGCTCATCTGTTGCTTATTCTAATCATGACTTCAGCTCTGAAATTTAAAGTTAAATTCTTTTTTTTTTTTTTTTTTGCAGTACTGGGAATTGAACCCAGGGGTATTCTACCTTTGAGCTACACCCTAAGCCCTATTTTTTATTCTTTATTTCTCACTCTGAGTGTTTTGCCTTAGAGCCTTCATCTTTCTCTCCCTGTGAGCTTTCTCTTCCTTTATGTTGTATCTTTCCCTTTGTTTCCATCTCTGTTTCTCTTCCTCCCTCTTTCCCTTCCCCCTAAACATCCTAGTGTCTTTTTTCTCCACACATCCCCTGCCATAGAGTTTCCAAATAAAATATAAAATAGGTCTAGGAGTATAGCCTGGAGGTAGAAAAGCCCCTGGGTTCCACCCCCAGTACCACAAAAAAATTTCACTTAAAACAATTAAAGGGCAGCAGTAAGTAGAATTTGACCCCCAAGCTCTCTAAGTCATATGAAGACATAATTCAAGAAAAGAAAGATAATTTATCTGTTTGGTTTAATGTGATCAGCAAATCATGTTTATTAATAGCAGAATAACACACACACACACACACACACACACACACACCCATAATACCACTTAACACACAGTCCTTACCTGCGTTTAGATAATTTTTTCCAAAATGTGTTTTACAATCGTTTTGTTCAGAATCCAATCAAGGACGTTCATTACATTCGGTCGTTTTGCTGTTAAAGTTTTTTCTCTTTCTCCAGCAGGTTCTCGGTACTATAACTGAGTCTAGTACACGGTGGTTTTGCTCCGGACTTCATCTCAGGGATTAAAAGCATTCTAAGAGAAGAGGAAAGACTATGAAAGATTTGACGTGACATCTGGGTGGTTTGTAGAGTAATGACTCATTTAAAATTAATGTTCTTTGGGGAACATACTATATTTTAGGAACTGATATATTTATTACACTTCATTTCCTTTGAAGCAGGATTTCAGAGAATTGACTTTTACAGTGTATGAAAAATCTTTATTGCTTCTGAATATAAATGGAGCGACAACCCCTTTGCTGGCTGTTCGTTCTGCGGGTGCTCGGGGCCTGTGAGACAGATGTGAGATGGTCGCTTAGCCTGCCTGGGACACTGCTGGGACCTTTGCCTCCTGGACATTTCGCTTGAAGGTCCTTGAGTGTTCCTTTATATGTAACAATCGAACCTAAATCTAAGGTTTCTTTGCACCACGTCCATCTTACTTATGGCTTATAATAAAGAGATCTGGTATGTGGAAAAATAGAGAGCATAGTCTGTGGTAAGCACAGATATCTGCAGCACTTGGACAGAACAATGATAATGTTTCACTGTACTTGCTTTTCCCTTTTTCCACGTGGAAGTATTCCAGAGAAAACCACACTCAACGCCACATTTCACCTCCAGGTATCCTAGCCCACACTCCCCAAAACGAGGACCTCTTCTCACCCAGACACATCACCACGGACATAACATACCACCAATAAAAGAAACCAGTGATACCAAAACACCATTTAGCACACAGCCCTTAACTATATATATATATATAGACCCACAGCTATATGCGGAAATGTACCTGTAGTTTATGAACAAGAAAAAATCTTGGAAAGAAAAAGGACTTTAGTTACAGAAAAATCAACTCCAAGTCATTTCATTTATTCATGGTTTTAAAATAGGCAAAACCAGACTATCTTCTTTTTTTGTGGATCTGTGGATGGAACCCAGGGGCATTCAACCTCTGAAGTACACTCCCCTGCCTTATTTTTTATTTTTTTATTTTGAAACAGGGTTTTATTAAATTGCGGAGGACCTCACTAAGTAGCTGAGGCTGTCCGCGAACCGTGATCCTCCTGTCTCAGCCTCCCGAATGCTGGGATTACAAGTGTGCCTACCACGCCCGGCTTATTCTTTATTTTGAAACAGGGTCTCACTAAGTTGCGGAGGACCTCACTAAGTAGCTGAGGCTGTCCGCGAACCGTGATCCTCTGGTCTCAGCCTCCCGAATGCTGGGATTACAAGCGTGCGCCACCACACCCGGCTAGAGCTCTGTTTTTTTTCTTAATATCATCACCAATTCTTTTTCTTTCAGCTACAACCTCAGCCCTTATTTTATTTTATTTTTTTATGGTACTGAGAATTGAACCCAGGGAGATTCTGCCTCTGAGTAACCCCCCCAGCTCTTTTTATTTTTATTTTGAAATAGAGTCTCTAAGTTGCTGAGGGCATTGTTAAGTTGCTGAGGCTGGCCTTGAACCTGCAATCTTCCTGTCTCAGCCTCCCAAGTATTGGGATTACACGCATGTGCCATGACGCCCGGCTTAATACCACCAATTCTTTATCAAGTCTTATGTCCTGGCTATCGTGTGTGTTTCTTACTTGTTCTTCCTCCTGTGCCTCTTTGGCATTTCCCTAACTCAGCCGACCGTGATTTTTCGAGCATATAACTGAGGAAATGTTTATATAATCTTCCTGCCTCCGGTCTCAGACTGTCCACCTAGCAGTGAACGCCCACTCCTGGTGCGGTCCTGGCTCAGTATGTCTTAGGAGCTCTCTGCAAACGTACACGGGAAGAGCAGCTCTGGAGCCTCGGCACATGTTTTCATCATCAGAGCACGGGTTCCGGGTACCATTTTCACCATCCAGAGCTCACGCCACCTCCCTTTGGTCTAGCCATGACTTTCTTGCTCCTTATTTGATTGTATTCCTTACTTTTACATTTCTCTGAGAGCCTACTTATGCCCTTCCTTCACATTTTTTTTCCCTTTGGTGGTACTGGGGATGAAACCCAGGGGCTTTTCTACCTCTGGAATATACTCCCAGACCTATTTTATACTTTATTTGGAAACAGGGTCTCACTAAGTTGCTGAGCACCTCACTAAGTAGCTAAGGCTGCATGCCCCTCTCTTTAAGGGATATGTCTATATAAAGTATTTTAGATTCTCCTGCAAGGGAAATTTGTCTCTTATTTTCCAGTATTTATTTATTTATTTATTTATTTATTTATTTTTATTTGTTAGTATCACTATTGGCTCATATATCATCATATCTTATTCTTTGGATTGTAATCAGATATGGTTTGAATGCGTCCCTTCCAAAATTCATGTTGAAACCTAGAATCCCCTTGGCAGTGGTATTCAGAGCTGGGGCCACCGGGCAGCATGGTGCACACCTGAAATTCCAGCTACGTGGGTAGCTGAGGCAGGAGGATTGAAAGTTTAGGGCCTGCCTGGGAAACTTAGTGTGTCTGTCTCTGTTCTGTCTGTCTGTCTCTCTCACACACACATTGTAACGGACTGAGGATACAGCTAAGCGATGGAGCATTTTTCTGGCATGCAAGCAGTACAGGATTCAGCCTTCACTACTGGAAAAAAAATGTTTTTTAAAGAGCTGGGGGCCTTTGGGAAGTTAAGAAGTCGTGTGGCTCCTCCCTCATGAATGTGCGAGCGCCTTACAAAAGGGCTGGAGGGACCTCACCCTTGTCCACTTTCTAGCAGTGCTCAGCTTCTTGGAGGATGCAGCAGGAGGGCACGAGGCTTCACCAGCCACTTAACCTGCAGGAATCTTGATCTCAGACCTCCGGGTATCAAAAACAGCAGCGACGGGCCGGGGTACAGCCCCGTGCTTGCCAGCACGCGTGAGACCCTGGGTTTGATCTCTAGTACCACTACAGCAGAACAGACAAAAAAAAAAAAAACCCAAAACAGTGAAAAGTAAAGCCTACTATGTAAAAACTACCCTCTCTGTGGTATTTCATTAAAGCCGCCCAAGTGGACTGAGACAAAATTCAATACAACTTTATTTTCTTGCTCAAGTATTTCGACTAAGCAGAACTTTGGGGAAGTTCTTTCAATTGGCTCCTATGTAACACACGTCCATCAATGTAGGATGTTTGTTTGTTTTAGCTATTTCTTCTTTTCTTTTTGTTTTTCTTTATTTTTTTTTTCTGACTTTCTGGTGCTACAAACTGTTCTAGCCTCATTTTGAATATTGCCCTTCCCAGACCTAGAATCAGCCTTAAAAAAAAAAAAAAATCCTTTTTTCTAAGGAGGCCTGATTCCTTCTTTTTGGAGAATTATATTAGTTTTCTTCTTTCAGAATAATAAAACAAGCGTGTCTATCAATCAATGTCAATCAATATGTTTTCCTCAAAGTTAGTGAATAAAATCTAGTTAAAATAAATAGTCCTATTTTAAATACACAATAATGATCAATTCAAATACATGTTTAGATTGTTTAGCTGTGTCTTTGATACATTCTAGTTCCTTATCCTAAGTATATTGCTTATGAAAACTAAAAAATATAAACTTTTAAATCTAGACTCTTTTTAGTTTTTTTACCCCCAATAATAGTGACATCCCCAGTGTCGATGTGGGCTTCTCTCTCCCGAGCTTGAACTGCACCCTGGCTCCCGTCAGAAAACACTGACAATCCCTGGAATTTCAGCAGGGAGCAACTAAGAAGATAACACTACCTTTTAATCCTCCAAGCGCTCTCATTTAACAGAAGAATGCATCTTTTCAGCTATTGATACTGCTGTGGCCAAGGTCACCACTGACTCATGTGTTTTTTGCTACATCCAGTGGACACTTGAGTTTGTATTTAGTTCATTGACCTTCCAGCCGCACTTGGCACTCTGAGCATCACCCTCTTCTGGAAGCACTGTCATTCCTCGTCCTTCCCGCCTCTCCTTGCTTTTCAGCTCTGGAGCCAGACAGTCTGCCTCAGCTCCTGGCCCTGTCCGTATTAGCTCTATGACCTTAAGTAAGTCACTTCTCTTTGGGGCCTCGTTTCCTTCTAGCACAATGGGGGTAAAGGCAGAAGTGCTATTACGGAGCAGGTGTGAGGATTCAATGAATCAGTATATGCTACATTACCCAAATAATGCTCCACACTTCAGTACCACTTCGTTCAGAGCCAGTGGCATGCTGGTAGACTGGTTTTCTGAAAAGTAAAAGCCCCGTATGTATCATTTGCCAATTTCCTTGGTATAAATGCTTCTGCCATTCCTAGACCCGCAGCAGTTGGTTTTCCCAGGACTTGCCTTCAGTACACACTGGTAGCTACTTTCGCCCTGACTATCTATCATCTATCTATATATCCATCATCTATCATCTATTTACTTTTTGCAGCACTGGAGATTGAATCCAAGGGCATTCTCTCTCTGAGATCTCCCCCTGCAGTCCTATATTTTTTTTTAACTTTTGAAACAGGGTCTCGCTAAGTTGCTGAGACTGGCCTCAAACGTGTTACCCGCCTGTCTCAGCCTCCAAGAACTGGGATTACAAGCGTGTGCCACGATGCCCAGCTCCCCTTGGCTTTTTTTTGTTGTTGTTGTTTAAATTCCCCTTGGCCTTTTAATCTACTCTGCTCCGTTCACACTGCGGCCCCTCTTCCTCTGCCACTTTCTTAATGATCGTTGCTCTTCAGTGATCTGCTCTAGGCTTTTCTATTGTTTTAACTTGTAGACTTTCTATGAATAATCTTATTTATTTTTAAAGTGATCTGTAACTTGCATATGATCCAAGTTCATCCTTTTATAGTGTATGATTCAATGGTTCTTGGTTATGTTCAAAGAGTTGTGCAACCATCACCACAATCAATTCCAGGACATTTGTAATCATCCCCAAAGAAATCTGGTATCTCTTAGTAGCCATTTCCCATGTCTTCCCCTCTTCCACCATACCCAGCTGCTAACCAACTTCCTGTCTCGATGTATTTGCCTATTCTGAACATTTCATGTAAGTTGAATTATGTAATACTTTGTGTGCATCTTCTGTCATTTAGCAAAACATTTTCAAGGTTCATCCATGCTGCACCATAAATCAATATGTCATCTTTTTAATGCTGACTCATCATCTATCGTATGGATTTGTTTATCCATTCATCAGCTGATGGACATTAGATTGTTTCTACATTTCAGCAATTATGAATAATACTCCTAAAGCTATTGTGGGGACATATTTTTTGCATTTCTCTTGAGTATGTGGAAGTGCAATTGGCAGATCATACGCTAACCCTACGCTTGACTTTTTGGGAAATCCCAAACCGATTTGCCCAGAGGCTGCGCCGTTTCGCATCCTTCCCGGCAGCGTACAGAGGCGGCCGCCCTTCCGCATTTGTATGTCTGTTACTCGTCTGTCTTTTCATTATCATTGTCTTAATGTGAAATGGTACTACTTTGTCATTTTGATTTGCATTTTCCTGATGGCCGATGATATTGAACATCTTTTCATGTACTTATTGACCATTTGTTTCTCATCTTTGGGGAAATATCTATTTATATCTTTGTCTGTTTTTAATTGAGTTATTTGTCTTTTTTATCGAGTTGTAATCTCATCTGCTTTTATGTCTTCAATTAATTTTTATTCTTTTGACTCTGAAAGTAAATATTTTGAGTCTGTATTTCTTGTCTGAACTTCATGGATAGCAACCACAAATCCAACACGATTCTCCAAACCTTCTTGGCTTTTGAGTTATTATTCCATTGAAAAGACGCCCTAGCCATTCTCAAACCTGTCATCTTTTTCCTCCTCTATATCAAGATAACTACCACATACTATAGTTTCTAACTCCTAGAACATGTCTAAAATTTCTATCTCTAGTGCCAGCCTCATCCAGACCATGGAAAACACTGAGTATCTGTTAGCAAACTCTTCCCTGATTTTTTAAAGCTCTGTCTCATTTATTGCATTCCAGGCTCTTTTTAAAAAAATATAAATCCAGTCATGTTATTTTCCTCATGAAAACCTTTCAATGGTTCCCTTTCACTTTTAATATAAAATTAAAATTCATGTATTCTACAGAAGAGATAACTTCCTAATAATTAGAACTATCAACAATATATTGGGTGAACTCAAACATACATACACACACATAGACACAGACACACACACAGACACACACACAGACACACAGACACAGACACAGACACACACACACACACACACACACACACACACACACACACGCCTCAGGGCCAGGGAGCAAAAGGGAGGAAGAGGAAGGGGCTGGTTTTCCATTATCCTCTTTAAGGGCACAACCAATGACCTAAAGACTTCCTACTAGGCCCCAATTCTTAAAGGTTTCACCACCTCCCAATAGTGCCTCATTGGGGACCACGCTTCTAGCACATTAGACCTTTAGGGGACGTTTAAAATAAAATTGTACCATGTCTCAGAGTGTAAGCTTTGCACAAAGTCCAGGGAAAATTCTTGTCAGGATGAAGAAGTCAAGAATTTGACATCAACTGCAATACTCGTAAGCTTACAGACAGCTGGCTTTATTTCAAATACACCTAATTTAAGAGGGTGGGGAACTCGACAAAAATAATGTGTTTCATAACAGTCAAAGCATAATGTGCCCAAGCTTTCTGTGTCCACAAAGGCCAGAGCATTCTGTGCTGTGACTTGCCAATTCTCTGTGGGCTTGCTACAATTTCATGCTGGTCCTCCATCTCCCTGCCTGGTATTACACTGGGATGATAAGCCATTATACTATTCTTGGATGAGCTAGTGTCTTCTAAGCCTTTGCTACTCCAAGTGTATTTTGTGAACCAGAAAACTGGCATCATCTGGAATCTTGTAAAAATAAAATGAAGACATTCAGTCTCCACCAGCAGGACCATCTGAATCAGAGTTTTTATTTTAGAAAGATACCTAGGTGATTAACAGGCTCATTAAAGTTTGAGAGGCACTGACCTAGTCAGTGTCCATTCTTAGACAATCTTCCTGACCATCATAGTAAACAGACCTTGGTAACGCTGTGACTTCTTTTCTTTTCTTTCTTTCTTTCTTTCTTTCTTTCTTTCTTTCTTTCTTTCTTTCTTTCTTTCTCTCTCTCTCCCTCTCTCTCTCTCTCTTTCTTTCTTTCTTTCTTTCTTTCTTTCTTTCTTTCTTTCTTTCTTTCTTTTCTTTCTCTTTTGTGGTACTGGAGATGGAACTCAGGGGCATTCTACCACCGGGAGACACCCCCCACAGCCCTATTTTTTTATTCTTTAATTTTAAACAGGGTCTCACTAAATTGCAAAGGACTAAGTAGCTGAGGCTATCCTTGAACCATGATCCTCCTGTCTCAGCCTCCCAAATGCCTGGATTACAAACATGCACCACCATACTCGGTTTGTAATTTCCTATCTAATCTGCTTCTCAGAGGTTTAAAAAAAAGGATGGGGGAAATCATGCATCTATTAAACAAACAGTATGTCTTAGTCTATTTTCTGCTGCTATAACAATATCACAAACTAGGAAAATTATAAACAGTGGAAGTTCATTTGATTCATAGTCTGGAAGCTGGGAAGTCCAAGATCAAGGGGTTCCATGTGGAGAGGACCATCTTGCTTGTTATGACATGGTGAAAGAACACACAAGAGAGAGAAAAAGGGGGCTGAATCCCCTCTGAATATTTAACCCACTTCTGTTGATAATAGCTGAAATCTATCACAAAGGTGGTACCCCATGACCTAATCAGTCCTCTCTTTCTGGTCCTCCCTCTTCATACCGTCACAATGGTGATTAAATTTCAATGTGAGCTCTGGAGAGGGCATGAAAACTGGAGTAAAGCATCAATCACTTCTCCTATGATATGTGTCGTGTCAGCAGCTGGAACTTTGGCAGGGACATAATTCCTACCTAAGAGTATACTTTGAGCAGGCTACTTTGCAAGTCTTCCATCTGTAAGCATTCCCTTTAATAAGCAAACTAAATAATGTGGGCCCATCTTATATTACTGTGCATACTCCAGTGCCTTTCTTGATATTTCTAAGGGTGTTGCAAGTGCAACACCAGCTTCCTCCAGTCACTTCTGTGGTTTGTGTAACCACTTCACCTTACATGGGATTCATGGACAGGGCCTCTTGCCATTCTTTCCCCAAAAACACTAACACTAAAGGCTTAGGGATAATAGAGAGGAATTATAGAACAGTCAAACAAACACACACACACACACACACACACACACACACACAAAAAAAAAAAAAAATACTGCACTCAAAATTTCCAAGCCATCTTTTTAAGACATCCCCTCTTGGTGACGTCTATCTTGGTTGGGACCTGTCACCATATTACTGTGACACATTCTTCAGAATTATATTTCTTCCCCGATTTTCATTTCCCCAGGACCCACCCCCCCCAAAAATTCTTGGCTTTTAAAGCTGCTAAGACAAAAGCAGAAATTCTTCAGTGTTATAAAAAGAAATGCAAACAAAATTTCTGTCTCAGAAAAGTTCCCCCTTACTTTATGAAGCTGAGCAATCCATCTCTTTATTGACAAATTTTCAGAGTAAAAGGCTTATTTTCTCTAAATGAAAAAATCAGTTTCCTCTGCACTTCAGATGAATTATAGAGCCCCATCAAATAGTTTTAAAAATACAATATTTTTTCCCATTAACTCAGATAATTGCTTGTCAGTATAACAAAGGTCACCATGGCAGAGGAAAGCACTGAAAGAAAGCAGATAAAAGATGAAATAAAGTTCTGGATTGTTGACAGCTGGGGGTGAATGTACAGGGAAGACTTTCTGGATGAGGTTAGTAAGATTTTTTTTTTTTTTTTTTGGTGTGTGTGGCACTGAGGATTGAACCCAGGGGGATTCTAACTCTGAGTTACATCCCCAGCTCTCTCTCTTTTTTTTTTTATTTTTGTAACAGAATTTCACCAAGTTGCTGAGGTCTTGCTAAGTTGCTGAGGCTATCCTTGAACCTGCGACCCTCCTGTCTCAGCCTCCCAAGAACTGGGGCTCCTAGTATGTGCTTCCATGCTTGACTGTAATATGAATTTTTTGAAGGAGCAGTATGCTTAAGAATCAATAAATGAAAACAGGAAAATCAGAGAAGGAATAAATATGGCGACACAATTTGAGTACTGGTTTGGAAGACTATAGCATATTCAGATGGAGAGAACCTTCTACTGTCAGTGATGACTGGAAGTGTGGGAAAACATGAGATGAAAATCAGTCTGAAGTTTGCCCTGGAATACGGGACAGAGCACTGGAAGAGGAGAAGCCATAAAGGCTACAGAGAAGCATTGGTGCTAGAAAAAGGAAGAATACTGCAAGGACAGTGAAGGAAAATTTTAGGAATAATGAGATTCATAGTCTCAAATGCTGTGGAGAGACCAAGCGAGGAAGATCGAGGGTCACCATGGGATTTAATATGGAAGTCATCTGAGCTCTTACACAACGAAGCTCTTCCAAGACGGGCAACCAGGAGCGTTACTGAGAACCTACTCAAATTCCTTTTCACATCGTGGAGTAGTCAGACACTCGCTCTGAAGTTGAGCACCTTTTCCTAGAAGAGCAGTAACTTTCTCTGGAGTTTCTCTCCTGAGCGGTGGGAGAATTTATAGTCCTCAGCGAAGAGCAACTCGAATTGTCTGTGTTATCTCCCAACCGTAAGAAAATGTCTCCACAGTGAGTCCCTCCCATCCAGTCTACTTCTTAATTGGTTTCCCTTTTTATTTATTTATTTTATTTATATATATTCTTTGCGGGTCTGGGGATGGAACCCAGAGGCATTTGACCTCTGAGCTACACCCCCTGCCCAATTTTTTATTCTTTTTTTTTGAAACAGGGTCTCACTGAATTGCGAAGGGCCTCCCTAAGTAGCTGAGGCTGTCTGCGAACCGTGATCCTCTAGTCTCAGCCTCCCAAAGGCTGAGATTACAAGCGTGCGCCACCTCGCCTGGCTTCCCTTTATATTTTCATTAGGAACTTAACGGGAGCAGGCAAGTCATAAGTAAAATGACTGTCCATTCCAGAGCTGTTAGACCTGTAAGTCAAAGCACAATAATTCTTTGCTCAGAATTTAGTAGTTCCCCATTTTACTGAGAAAAGACCCAAACCCAAGCTCTGTCCTTCTGTCTCTTATACCTCATCTCCTTCTCTCATGCTCTTATTTTGGCATCTTTGCTGCTCCTTAAGCAATCCAGATCTCAGGACCTTTCACTTCAATGCCCCTCTACCTGGGATGCTCTTTCCCTCTATAACTCCCTGGCACATACCTCTTTTCAGATCAGTGTTGCCCTGCAACCATGTCTCCACTGACCAACTTATCTTAAATTTCAACCAACCCACAGCAATTCTTTCCCCACTTCCCAGTCTCTGTGTTTTTCTGCTGTGTTCCTGGTCATCCAACAAAATGTCATTTATCTCATGAGACACACGCTCCAGCACAGAAGGAGTTTTGACTATCTTTCACTTCCAGGCCCCTCACATCTTTCATAGTCCCCAGCTAGGAGGGTGTTATTTCAAAGCCCCCAGAGGAAATGGTTGGCTCTGCAGACATCTGCAGAGTTGCCAGTGTGACTCTGATTGTACCACCGCGCTCCTGGCCCTTCGCCTCCGCCTGGCCAGTGCGCAGTTCGCCCTTTGCACTAGCTCCTAAGCTGATTGTTCTAAAGGACAAACGATGCTCACTTCTTTCTTCATTTGCTTTTGATGATTATTTCCATAGGAAAAAAAATGTCTTTGCAGAAAACACCTATTTCCTGAAAGAGGACGACAGTCCTTGAAAACATTAGGATGCTGAATTAATAGAGATTAAAGAAAACGAGTTTTAAAGACACTAGGTCTAAAGATGCCTCAAATATCTTTGCAGCCTTCCCAGTCATATCGTAATGACCCCACTTTCAAAACTGTCCTTACAGTTTCTACTGAAAGCTCAAGGGACACACATCTCTGGGCCCAGAATAGTGGAGCAATAAATACTTGTGGGCTATATTAATTCTCTGTTGTGGTCATAACAAATTCCCATGAACTTAGTGTTTTCAAACAACATGGATTTATTATCTCGAGTTCTGGAGTTCAGAAATCCAAAATGGATCTTACTGGGCTAAAATCAAAGTGTCAGCAGGTTGGGTTCCTTCTGCAGACTTTAGAAAAGACTTCATTTTCTTGTTTTTTCTAGCTACTAGGGACTGCCCGCATCACTTGGTTTGTGGTCTCCGTTCTCACCTTCACAGCCAATATCAGGAAGAATTCTTTCCTGCTTCTATCTTTCTGATTCTTCCTCTTCCACTGTAAGGACCCTGGTGATTAGACCCTTCCCATCCCCCAGAAAATTCAGAATAATCTCCCCATCTCAAGATCAGTTGATTAGCAAAATTAATTCCATCCACCACCTGACTTTCCCTAACATTCACAGGTTCTGGGGCTTGGGACAGACATCTTGGGGTGGGGCATTATTTTGCTTACCACACCGACTTAACAAAGTGGAAAAGAAAAAGCTTTGCCTAGTCATCTCTGTATTTTTATTCAAACCATGATTTTGAATTGATCATGTGAAACGAACTAAAAGAAAATCTCAAAATAACCCAAAGTCCTAGAAAATCATATTAATCACTTTGAAAATTCTATTGATTATTTCATGGCTTTGAAAATAATAAACTATAATAATAAACTATAATGGATAAAGAAAGAGAAAAAGGATGAATATCATAGAGAATTTAGATCTCTATGCTGTAATAATAGAAACAAGCTCTTTTTGTCAGAAAACAAAACAAACAGAAGTAGTGCAATATAATTAAAAAAAAAAAAGAACAACTAAAACCCAGCAACGATGCAAGGACTTAAAAACATAATATCTATTTTATAACTGGCTTCCTCAGTCATGATAAAATAATTAATACAAAGTGAGGAAAAGTAAAAAATCACAGACATGTCCTTTCCTATCATCCTCTGATATAGATCCCCAGTAAAACAAGTCAAATGAGCTGCAATGTTTTGTGAGTATTCTACTGGGAAGAGTGCCTAAAAATATACGCTAACAGTACTTTTAAAACATTCTCATTAGGGACAGTGATGAGCTTTGTTCTTTCTACCAATAACTTTAGTGAGTAACGCTTGAGAGCACGGTACCTACCGTAAGCACTGCATTGACTCACCCTACCCTAGCCCTTCCCCCACCCACACGGATCCACTTCACCCACAAAGTAATCCTAGTAGTCATGGTTTTTCCCACTAAATAATAGAATCCTACAGGAATGCAACCCTTTCTACCCCAGATCGAAGGGCATGTAAACGTAGACATTGAGATTCCAGAGGGGATTTACATTACAGGTAGCATATGATTGGCTTTAGCATCTCCTATTTTCCTGTAATATCAAAGGACCACTTTGCCCTTCTCCAAATGAGTGATGTGTGCACGTATGCCTCTACCATCTTACACTCCATTAAGATGTATGACTACAATGCACCAATAAAATAATCTAAAAAAGCAAACACAAAAGGCAATTTTGACATGATTTTCTCAAACCATATCAATAAAATGGTGTCACATCCTGATGCCTATTACATTTTTATGATAAAAATTTAGAAAGAGTAATCATCTCATTTGGAATTTAAAATCTCACATTTCCTCTCCATTACGATCTCGGTTATGAGTGGTCTTATTTCCCCTATTTTCTTTCGGGATCTTGCTGCTGTAGATGGCTGTTCAGTGTTAAGGCACAGTTGAAAGTCATGCCCTGCTAGGTGCGGTGGTGCACGCTTGTAATTCCAGCACTTGGGAGGTTGAGACAGGAGGATTGCGTGGGTTCGAAGCCAGCCTCAGGTACATAGTGAGGCTCTCAGCAACTTAGTGAGACCCTGTTTCCGTATAAAATATAAAAAACGGGTCTGGGAGTGTAGCCCGGAGGTAGAAGCCTCTGGGTTCTATCTCTAATACCACACACACACACACACACACACACACACACACACACACACACACACACACATAATAGAAAGAAAGAAAGAATGAAAGAAAGAAAGAAAGAAAGAAAGAAAGAAAGAAAGAAAGAAAGAAAAAGGAAAGTCATGCCCTGCCAATAGGTGGGACCCGACCGAGCTTCTAGCCAGCGTCACATGGCTGTGCGTGTGGACTCCGGCCCTCTGAAGTTCAGGTATGCATCTGAAAGCTGCCAGTTCTGGCCAGGGATTTCCTATTTCTCACATCACTTTTTCCTCTTAATAGAGTCCAAATTACTGTAAGAAACTCACATGCATCATCTTACTTTAATACTAAGAAAATGGTCCGCATTTTACAGATAATGCAAATGAGTCTCAGAAAAATGAACAATGGCAGGGTAGGGATTCTAAGCCAGGCTCCGTAGTGGGGAGTCAACCCGGTAGGTTAGTGGTACTGCCTCCTACGCCATCTTTTAGGGAGGTTGGGAGCAGCGGAAGAGGGGAGGAAAGAGGGCAGTTTTTTTCTAACACTGGGCTGCTACTTGCTCTTTTGTTCTTCATAAAGTTCTCAATCCACACAAATCCACACATGAGGAAATGGCCTGAAATATAATGACTCTACTAAGATTTGTCTGGAGGTTCCTCTGTGTTTTTCTAGTAGAAGACGATATAGGAGACCACCCATGATAGCTCGGTGTGACCAGTGTCGCGACTCTGCTCACTCTGTTACAAGGTGGTAAAATTCTGTTTTCTTAGATGTCATTGACCCGGAGCCAGGTTAATTAGTCTGGCCATTCTAAGAAGCTGGTGTGATTTCAGTTTATCCTCTTAAAGGTTTTTTTTTTTTTTTTTTTTTTTTTGTCTTTTTGGAACCAGTGATTGAACCCAGAGCACCACCCCTGCAAAGCAGGCACTTTGCCACTGAGCTACATCCCGGCCCCCAGTATATCCCTCTAAAACACTACATTAAAAAATTATTAGGTAATTAACAGCCTCTAAAGAAAAGTGAGATATTTTCAAAAGCTACCAAAACACTGTCATACCTCATTCACATCAGACCACTGCCTCATCAGTAATCTAAATGCAAGGTAACATAGATGAAAATTAACAATGCAAGGAAAATTTGAGTTTTTAGGTTTTGTAAAGTGACAGAATTTTTATATTGTTCCTTCTTATATTTTCTAAATCTTACTCTCCAAATTTAAACACCATCAGTTGACATGTTATAGTGGGAATTGTTGTCTTGCTATTTTTAAGGTAACTGGGATTAGCCACGTTGAGCACTTGTTTGTATTTGTACATATATATTTTATGTACTTATTTAATTTTTTTTGGTGGTACTGGGGTTCCTGGAAGCCCTTCTACCTCTGGGCTACACTCGCAGACCTATTTTTTATATATATTTTTTATTTGGAAACAGGGTCTCTTAAGCAAGCGCGGCTGGCTTCGAACCTGCGCGATCCTCCTGTCTCCGCCTCCCAAGCGCGGGGATTACAAGCGTGCGCCACCACGCCCGGCTACTTATTTAATTTTTAAAAGGATGGTAAGCCAGGCATGGTGGTGCACGCTTGTAATCCCCGCACTTGGGAGGCTGAGACAAGAGGATTGCTTAGGTTCGAAGCCAGCCTCAGCTACTTAGTGAGGCTCTCAGCAACTTTGTGACCCTGTTTCTAAATAAAGCATAAATTAAGTCTGGGAGTATAGCTCGGAGGTAGAAAAGCCCCTACCACAAATAAAAAAAGGATGGTAACTGACACATCACATAAAATTCACCATCTTAGCCATTCTGAGGTGTATAGCTATCCCTATTTTTTCCCTGTTCTCCATCCTTCAGCAACCGTCACACTACTTTCTGTTTCTATGGATTTGACTGTTTTAGATACCTCATATAAATGGAATCATACAGACTTTGTCTTTTGTAGCATGTTACGGAATTGCATTCCTTTTTTTAAAAAAAAATTTATTGGTACATTATAGTTGTATATCTTAATGGAGCACAAGATGGTGGAGGCATACATGCAACATCACTCATTGAGCCCTTCCCCAATTCCCATCCCATTTCCTCCCCCTCCCTCCATCTCATGTTTGGCTTGGTGATTGACACTGATATGTTTGTTAATGTACATCATGTACATTAGAGAATTTCCCTCTTCCCCCTCCCATCCCCTTCAGTTAGGTCACCTTATTTGTTCATCTATAGTATCTCTTACTTTGTCTAGAGTTCCTCCTATGACTCATTTTTCCTTCTTTGTCTATAGTTTATTCTATGAGTTCATCCTATGACCCATTTTCTCCCTAGCTTCTGCATCTTAGGGAGAGCATCCGATTTCTTACTTTTTGTGACTGACTAATCTCACTTAGGATAATGTTCTCCAGTTCCATCCATTTCCCTGCAAATGACATAATTTTGTTCTTCTTTATGGCTGAGTAAAATTCCATTGTGTGCATATCTTGTAATTTTGTAGCATGCTGCAGAACTGCATTCCTTTTAAAGGCTGAGTAATATGTCGTTGTATATTTGGTTCATCTATCCGCTGATGTACTCCTGTCTGTTGTGTGTAACAGTGCAATGACTGTGGGTGTGCAATTTATTTGAGACTTTGCTCTCAGTTATTTTGTGCATATATCTAGAACTAAGATTTCTAGATCATATAGTAATTTTGTTTCTAATTTTTTGGAACTGCTGAACTGCCTTCCATAACGATTGCGCCATTTTACGTTCCAACCGACAGTGCATAAAGATTTTAATCTCTCTATATCCTTGTCAATGCTATTATCTACATGAAAGAATAAAGTTGGACATTTACCAGCCACCAGAAACACAAAAGTTTTAAAGACCTAAACATAAAGCCATACGACTCCCATAAAACATGAAACTTCCAGAAGACAACATAGAGTGGAGACGCTTAATAGGACTGGATTTGGCAATTCTTTCTTGGGTTCAACAACAAAAACAGAGACGACAACGAAACCAAAAGTAGATAAATCTAAAAATCATCAAAATCTAAAAATCACTGGGAGTGGTGACACACAATTGTAATCTCAGTACTTGGGAGACTGAGGCAGAAGGATCGAAGGTTTGGGGACAGCCTCAGCAAGTAGTGGGACTTTCTCATCAACCTGGTGAGGCCTTGTTTTGAAATATAAATAAAATAGGACTGGGGGGTGTGGCTCAGAGGAAGAACGTCTCTGGGTTTAATCTCCAGTACCACACAAAATTTAAAAAAAAAATCTATATATCAAAGGTAACAATCAATAGACTAAGCCATCACTCTAAGAAATAAAAATAAATATTTGCACAACATATATCTGATAACAGGTTAATACCTGGTATATGTAAAAAAAAAAAAAGCCTACAATTCAGAATAGAAACAAAGCCTCAATTTTAAAATTGGAAGGCAAAGGACTTGAATAAATGTTTTTCCAAATGGATATATAAATGGCCAATAAATAGGAACATGAGAAGATACTCAACATCACTAATCATTAAGGAAATGCAAATAAAATCCATATTGAGATATCACCCCACATCCATCAGAATGGCTACCATCTAAAAAAGAACTAAAAATTCATATGGTGGATTAAATATTTTTATGTTAATTAGCTTTTCATTGGTTCGACGATTCAAACAAACCATCCTACAAGTCTGTAATATCATGTAAATGATGGCGTGTTCTAGCTATTATTTGATGACTTCTGGTCATGTCTTTTCATTTGCTGGGCAAAAGAACCCAGAACCAGTGACAAAGCCCAACCTGGTTCCACAGCTCATTGAAAATTCTCTATTTGGTGTTCTTTTTTTTTTTTCTTTCCATACTGGGGATGGAACCCAGGGGCATTCTACCTCCAAGCTACACTTCCAGCCCTATTTTTTATTCTGTATTTGGAAACTGGGTCTCCCTGAATTGCAAAGGGCCTCACTAAGTAGCTGAGGTTGTCTGTGAACCAAGATCCTCCTGTCTCAGCCTCCCCAATGCTGGGATTACAAGCGTGCGCCACCACGCCCGGCTTTCTACTTGGTGTTCTTGGTTATTCCTTTTGTGATCGCTGGGTTGAAATCTGGAAGTAACCTCATCCTTGGATTCTCTACGTCCTTAAGATAGTTCAGGCATAGATTGTTTTTCTTCCTGGAATATCGTTATAGTCTTAGGTTTTGTAGGGAAACCTGCTTGTGGGATTGGTAGCTTAGTTGGTAATAAAAAGATTAGGCTAGCTCACTTTGTTTCTTTGTGCAAATTAGAAAAAAAAAAGTAGACTGGGTAGATCGAGCCTCGTGGCTCATGTAAGAAGAATATGGGACTGGGTTTAGCATCCATACACCCACTCACACAGCTCTCCTTCTACAGTGGCCTAGGAGAGTAATTTTAGATATTCATTCCTCATCGAGGGTTTTAAAAATATAAGATTTCGAGCAGGGCAAGGTGGCGCATGCTTGTCATCCCAGCATTCGGGAGGCTGAGATAGGAGGATCGTGATTGGCAGCCGGCCTCAGCTACTTGGTGAGGCCCTTTGCAACTCAGCGAGACCCTGTTCTAAAATATAGAACAAAAAATAGGGCTTGGGTGTAGCTCAGAGGTAGAATGACCCTGGGGTTCCATCCCTGGTAATGCAAAAAAAAAAAAAAAAAAAAGATTTTATGACATAGCTTCTTAAGCCCTCCAAAGCAAGACATTTTAAGACTTGATTTTCATACGGTCTCTGACCCCTCCTCATCCTCTCCTCAAGACAGGCTCCTTGTACAAGTGGCCGGGTCTACTCTTCTGCAATGTGGCCAGGGGATGGATTTCTCAAGAGAAGTTGGCATCTCTGATTCAGAGAGCAGCATGAATGAGGATTCCCAAAGGGCCAATGATGTCCTATGGCGTTCTGGTCCATAGGAATGATTGTCCGTTTGCTCTGACCAGCTCTCATCTTCAGCAGTACCCTCCGTTGAGAACGTTTTCCTTGTATTAACTTTTCCTTGTGTTCATCTAAGGTCTTGCACTCCCACCCCCCTCCATGTCCTTGAAGGACGTTATGTAGAATTCTTCTCTGCTTGGAGTATTAAATATTTTAAAGAGCAAGTTAATTAATATACTCTTACATGGTACTTGAGATTAGACGTAAAATGCAGGCCAAATAGATCTTGTTGAGTGTCTGATTCAATTCTACAAAAAGAAAGCAGCTGTAACCCTTCATACAAATGAATGGACTTGAATCTTTACGCTTTGGTTATTTTTAACCAACATTTTACTCCCCCCAAAAAAAATCTATTTTAGGCTATGCATAAATGGAACAAAATGAAAGATCAAGGTCCTGACGCTTCAGAACAAACTGTCAAAATATTATAATCCAGCCAGGTGTGGTGGTGTACACTTATAATCCTAGTACTTGGAAGGCTGAGACAGGAGGATTCCAGATTTATAACCAGCCTCAGCAACTTAGGTCTTCTACAACTTAAATGAGGCCCTGTTTCAAAATAAAAATAATAAAACAGAAGCCGGGCGTGGTGGCGCATGCCTGTAATCCCCGTGCTTGGGAGGCGGAGACAGGAGGATCGCGCAGGTTCGAAGCCAGCCGTGCTGGCGTAAGAGATCCTGTTTCAAAAATATAAAATAGGTCTGGGAGTGTAGCCCGGAGGTAGAAGGGCTTCCAGGAACCCCAGTACCACCAAATAAATAAATAAATAAATAAAATAAAAAATAAATAAAAATAAAAAATAAAACAGGGCTGGTGATGCAGCTGAGAGGTAGAATGCACCTGGGTTCAATCCTCAGTAACACACACACACACACACGCACGCACGCACGCACGCACACACACACACACACACACACACACACACAACTAAAGCCATGAATGTATCTGAAATTAATGAGGATTGTAGGAGATCGCTCACCAAAGAAAACCAAAATAGTAATTTAAAATAGAAATTTTGAAGCAACAAAATTTATCTTGTTACTCTTTATGTATAATATAGATTTATTTATTTATTTATTTTTGCTGGGGATTGAACCCAGGGGCATTCCACCTCTGAGTATAACCCATTCCTACTTATTATTTTTTTTAGTTTGAAATAAGGGTCTCATTAAGTTGTGTAGGGCCTCACTAAGTTGCTGAAGCTGGCCTTGAACCTATGATCCTCCTATCACATTCTCTCAAATACTGGGATTAAAGGAGTGTGGCATCACACCTGACTTCCTCTTTATTTTATTTTATTTTATTTTATTTTATTTGTTTATCAGTACTGAGGATTTAACCCACGGATATTCTACCTACAAGCTATACCTCTAGCCCTATTTTATTATTTTTATTTTGAAACAGGGTCTCACTAAGTTTCAGAGTGCCTCTCTGAGAAGCCATGGCTGGCCTCGAACCTGCGATCCTCCTGTATAAGCCTCCCAAGTACTGAGAATACAAGCGTGAGTCACCATGCCTGGCTCTGACTTCCTCTTTATATTTAATATTTTAATAATTCTTATAATGATTTTACCTAGCTGGGCATGGTGGTGCACACCTATAATCCCAGTAATTGGGAGGCTGCGACAGCAGGATTGCAGGGTGGAGGCCAGTTTTCCATTATTTGTAATTCTAACGTCACATTAAAGAATATATACTAAATAATAAAGCTCATTCTTTCAGTACTGATTGCCCTGCCATGCACTTTCAGTCCATATTGATGACTTCACGCTCTCAAATCACATAATAGTTCAAGAGAATAAGAATGAGATAAAGAATTTCAGAGGTTTCCTTAAAGTATTTCAAGTTTGGGTCTATGCAAATCAAGCAATTGTACCTTCTCATTACAAATCTGCTTCTGTCCACCCAGGAGCTGGAGAGAGGGTTAAAACAGTCTAAGAAGCCGGGCGTGGTGGCGCGCGCTTGTAATCCCCGCGCTTTGGGAGGCTGAGACAGGAGGATCACACAGGTTCGAAGCCAGCCTCAGCTACTTAGTGAGGCTCTCAGCAACTTAATGAGACCCTATTGCCAAATAAAATATAAAATGGGTCTGGGAGTATAGCCCGGAAATAAAAAAACAATCTAGGAAACATCCTCATAGTTAAGGGCATAAATTTGAATTCTTAATTTCATTTAAGACTGATAAAAATCTCCCACTCCAAACCAAAAAATAAGGATCCTTTTTAATGCGCGCCTTCCTCTCTGTGTACTAATTATCTTCTTACCATCCAGGCGTTCTTCTTTCATCTGAATGTCAAATATAATTTTTCACCATTACTGATTGCACATCATAGGTCACATTTTATTGGAAGTATTTGGCTTTACATCTTGGACGGAAGATGAAATTTAACCTCAGTTTTGCCGGCTAGCCGATAGTGTCAATTTCTAGCTTGAAACACATTTAGACGAGCGGCTGGTTGTGTGCTTGGCAAATCACCGGCCTAAGCTACACTTCAATCAATCTTCACACTTTCTCATTTTAATCGATTACCACCTACATAGCAAACATTTACAAAGGAAATGAGCTCTCTTGCTCCAAGATTTTTTTTTTTAACCTTGGAATAGCTGTGCTTTATGCGAGACAACACAGTCATTTTAAAAGATTTTGAAATTGTTACACTATGTGATATGAAAACCAAGCATCCGCACTGGGCACTCTGTGTTCTCATTTGTGTAGGAGAAATAGGCTTCTAAAAAGGCAAAAGAAAACGACATATTCGGGGCTGGTATTACTTTCCCATAATTGATGGGTTTGAGGTGGGATTAATAGAAAAAAGAAAGCTTCCTGGAAATTTAACAGAGCTTGAATAATACTTAAAACACTAAGTCATTTGGATTCATAGCTGATGCACAAATCCTAATCTTTGGGCATGCATTTTTTTTTTCTTTTGAGGTACTGGGTATGGGACCCAGGGGCACTGTACCTCAGAGGTGCACCTCCAGCCATATTTTTATTCTTTATTTTGAAATGAAGTCTCACTAAATTGTAGAGGGCCTCACAAAGTAGCTGAGGCTGTCTGCAAACCTGTGTGTCTCCCGTCTCAGCCTCCCAAGTATTGGGATCACAAGCGTGTATCAAGCTTGGCTGGGCATAGTATTTTAAAGCCGAACGATACCAGATAACTTGATTTCTTTACTTTATAAACTGGGAAATTAAGATTGGAAAAAGAAAAGAATCAGTGCCCAGGTCAGACTGGAACTTGGTCTCTGTTGTTCAGTAAGCTATATGAAATTTTTGTGTGTGTTTGTGGTACTGGGGATGGAACCCAGCGGCATCTACCTCTGAGCTATACCCCCAGCCCAATTTTTCATTCTTTATTTTGAAACAGGGTCTTACTAAGTTATGGAGGGCCTCACTAAGTAGCTGAGGCTGGCTGCTAACCCAGATCCTCCTGTCTCAACCTCCCAAGCACTGGGTTGCAAGGGTGCGCCACCATGCCCAGCTGAAATTTTTGATATGTGTTTTTTTTTTGTGCATTGTAATTATACATCATAATGAGGTTCAGCACGATAGAAGCATACGTGCACATACACTTGATGTGTTTTCCTCCTGGCCCAAGCTGCTCCCGCCCCCTCCCTGTGCATAGGATTGACATTGGTAGTGATAACTTCCTGTGCAAACATAGCATCATTTGAACTGTTTCCTTCATGAAGTCTCCTGATCCCCCCTCATCTCTCTCCCCAAATCTCATCCCACTATTCCTTTTTCTATCCTCATCCATGTGTATTCCCTTTTGTTTCCCAGTTTCTTTCTAGCTTCCACATATGAGAGAAAACATACGACTCTTGACTCTCTGAAACTGGCTAACCTCATTTAGCATAATAGTCTCTGGTTCCATCCCGTTTCCTGTGAATGACATGAATTTTCTTCATTATGACTGGATAAAATTCCGTTGTGTGTATATACCACAGTTTTCGTAATCCATTCATCTGTTTATGGACACCTAGGCTGATTCCGTAGCTTGGCTCTTGTGAATTGTGCCGCCATAAACATAGGTATGCGGGCATCACTGTAGTATTCTGACTTCATTTCCTTTGGAAAGATATAGAGGAAGCTGGGCGTGGTGGTGCACACTTGCAATCCCAATACTTGGGAGGCTGAGACAGGAGGATCCGGGTTCACAGCCTGAGGTCCTCTGCAACTCAGTGAGCCCCTGTTTCAAAATAAGGAATAAAAAATAGGGCTGGGGGTATAGCTTAGAGGTAGAATGCCCCTGAGTTCAATCCCCAGTACTGGAAAAAAAGACAGACAGACAGACAGACAGACAGACATAGAGGAGGGGTAAAGCTGGGTTGTATGGTGGTTCTGTTACCAACCTTCTGAGGAACCTCCAGAGCAGCCATACAATCCCACCAATAGTGTATAAAGGTTCTCCCTCTCCCACATCCTTGCCAACATTTATTATTGTTTGGAAATTTTTTTTTTTTTTTTTTTTTGGTACTTGGGGTGGAACCCAGGGGCATTCCACCTACAAACTACACCCGCAGCCCTTTTTTTTCTTATTCTTTATTTGGAAAAAGGAACTCACTGAGTTGCAAAGGGCCTCACAAGTAGCTGAGGTTGTTTGGAATCTTGATGCTTGCCATTCTAAGTGGAGTTAGATTTTAATAACGAGGCAGGGACTGATGGCTCACTAGGGTCTTTAGGAGACTTGGATAAAAGATAAGGAGGAGGCAAAGAGGGCGGGCAGTAGATAGCAAAATGGGGGCTGGAATGCAGGGCTTGGAGAAGACAAAATGAGGTTGAGGCTGGATAGGAGACCGAGGCTAGTCAGAAAGCCCGAGTGCTGGGATTCAAGGGGGAGTTGTCTTGCAGATTAGACACTTGCGCCCCATCCAGCGGTCCCCACCCGAGTGCAGAGTGCACAACAAGAGCATCAGTGCAGAGGCCACTGCAGGCGGCTGAGCCCGTCAGCCCTCGCAGAGGTGAGGGAGGGTGATGGGCTGCTCTATCGGCCCACGTTCCGACACATACACACCATTTATCCCGTGCTAAGACTGGGTAATTATTGCACGGTGTTGGAATTGTTGTGTGTGTTGAGTGAAATAATATTTCCTAGCAAGAGCAGTGGTAAAGGTTTGAATACAAAAGCTGTCAATTAGTATGCAAATTACTGCAAGCAGCCAAATAGCAACTGTTAGCTTTATTAAAATTTACTATTTTTATAGGAGAACTCAAAGTCTTTGATTTATCTGAAAGTTCACTCCTTTAACAGAATAGTAATTTTAAGAGGATGGCTTGGAGTGTGAAATTTCAAGCTGGGAAGAAAAACTACAGTTATATACCTGGAGCTTTTACTAGTGACTCTGTAGCTCTTTCCCCCAGGATCCCTTTATCTCAACATTATTTTTAGGTAGCTTTTGAGATTCCGTCAATTCATTACCAGTCAGAAGCAAAATGGTAAAAGGAAAAAAAAAAAAGGCACACTAATTGGCAGGGTCCTAAAGAGTCATTGGAAATAAATGCCACGGTGTGAGAACTGTGTTCTCTTAGGAAAGCCATCGTCAATTCTTTGAATGTTGATTTTATTGAACTATTAGGGACAAATAGTTCAATTTAACTCTGGCCTTTAAATGCAAAACAATGTGCCCATTGTGTGCACAATGGGAAAAAGTTCTCTAAATAGGATGGCATTATTATTATTATTGCTATTAACACATTTAATGGTAGAGACTGATGAGTTGCACTGTGACATTTTCACAATACACGTGTCGTGCTTGGATCATCTCCACTTTCCCTCCATCCTCTCGCCCTCTCCTCTCTCCGTTCTTTTTCTTCCCTAGTGGTCTTCCTCCCACTTTTATGTTTTTTTTTTTAATTTCTTTTCAGTTTTCACAGATGAGAGAAAATCTGTGATACTTGTCTTTTTGTGCCTGTCTAATTTTGCTTTCTATGAGGTAGAGATGCTTTAATTAGATAAGAGC
Organism: Muscardinus avellanarius; assembly: GCF_963383645.1. Taxonomy (NCBI): domain Eukaryota; kingdom Metazoa; phylum Chordata; class Mammalia; order Rodentia; family Gliridae; genus Muscardinus; species Muscardinus avellanarius. The sequence goes on from NC_137791.1 coordinate 16,531,620, forward strand.
TAATATATAACTCAAGGACCATGATGCTTGGAGCTTGGTAATTTTCATCCATTGACTTCCTTATTAACTCCAACATTGCACACCACGTGATATCATTTCATTTTACAGAAAGAGGAATGGAAGCTCAGGGATGTCAAGCACCTCTTCCCAGGGACACACAAGTTGGGTTTTATGTGTAAATATAATGATAAAGCTATTTTTACTAGGATGATGGATGTGGATATCAAGAACTTCAATGGGTGTGGCGTCTAGACAATTAGAAACTGAGGAACAATTACAGACAAGGTACAATGACAGAGAAGCCACAGATATACAACCTTCAGAGGGTAAAAAGAGATGAATGGGGCCCACAGTGGAAATTTACCATCTTTATTAATAGCGGTTTTCTGGATTTCTTATGAAGACAAAATGACCCTTTGAAAGGACTCAAGTCCCTAGTGTATCTATTCTTGGGGCTTTCTGAAAGTCTTAACATTATTTTGCAGGGAGACTTCAGAAGAAGCCAAAGTCTCTCATCTGTGTTTGGGGGATACCCATGTTTACGATTTCTGAGCTTTCCCACATTATAATCGTGATGTGTGCATGTCTGCCTCCACCATCTTGTACCCCATTAAGATGTACAATGCACCAATAAAAAATTTAAAAAATTCATCATATTTTTTCTGATACAGAATTGACTTATGTTAGCCAAAAATTTCTCAGCTTTGAATTGATAATCATGTCCAACAGACCAAAAGAAACCCCTTACATCATTGCGCATTATTCTCCAGAGCATTCGGTGAGTGAGGATGCGTTTAAGGAATAAATCCAAAACAGCTTACCGAGGTATAAAATAAATGGTTTATACTCAGAATAGAAATACTTTATTCCATTCATTGATTTTATTGTACTTTATTTTGAAATTGCTTTAAAATAGAAAAAATGGATTTTATAACTTTGAAATAAACTAAAAACAAAAGGTGAAGACATGGTTGTTTTTTGTTTTTATGTTTTTCTTTACCAAGAGTTTATCCATGTTAATTCTAAGAAATAATTTAGAATTTATTTAGACTACTCACTCCAACTTACAAAAATACCTTTAAAATTTTAGAAAGTTTGTCGATACTATGTTTCCAAAACTACTTCTGAAGTATTTTACATCCTTAATATTGACTTGTCCTTTCAAAAATGTGTATATTTCCTTAATACATTCTTTTAAACGGGTGCAATCTCCATTATTGACTGTTATTGCAACGGGCGGCATCTTCTTTTCAACAGAAGGAACTTCGAGAAGGAACTGCTTCATAAATTCCATCTGTGTCAAGTGGAAACACCATGCGTGAATCCCACTGAGTCCTAATGGCACTAACAATATTGGAACAATCTGTTGGCTAAACTTTCCAGTCTCTTCCACTCTAAACTCCAATTTCTGGATGATCTCCCTAATATGAGGAAGCTAGGGAGAAAAGGGGTCACAGGAGAAACTCTAGACAAAAGTGAGAAACTATAGACGAGCCAATAAGGCGACCTAACTGAGGGGATGGGAGGAGGATAGAGGGAAATGCCTTAATGCACATGATGGGCATCCACAAACATGTCAAAGTCGATCACTAAGCCAAACATGAGAAGGAGGGAGGGGGAGGGAACGGGATGGGACCTGGGGAAGGGCTGAATGAGTGATGTGTGCATGTATGTCTCCACCATCTTGTACCCCATTAAGATGTATGGCTACAGTGCACCAATTTAAAAAAAATCCCTATTTCCTTGGGAGTAGCAAAGAAGTAGTGAAACACTGTTTTGGTGCAATGTATAAGAAACAAGTTAGTCAATCCAAAATGTCCAGTGCATCTAGGACAGTTTCATCTAAAAATTAGGTGGAACACTGCCTACAGATTATTAGCCTGATCATTAAAGACTCTACTCCTCCTATGAAAGTTATTTCTTTTTATTTTTACTAGCAGTGTTTATTGCAGTATAACATAAATATAGAAAAGTAAAAAGTTCCTTAGTGTGCAAATCGCTGAATTAATATGAAATGAATGAACCTATATAACCAATACTCAGGACAAAAGCAAACATTATCAGCTCCTTAAGAACCTCATCTTGTTGGGCGTGGTGGCGCACATTTGTAATCCCCGCGCTTGGGAGGCGGAGACAGGAGGATCGTGCTGGTTTGAAACCAGCCGCGCTGGCTTAAGAGACTGTTTTTCCAAATAAAAAAAAAGTTTAAAAAAAAATAGGTCTAGGAGTGTATCCCGTGGGAGTGTATCCCGGAGGTAGAAGGACTTCCAGGAACCCCAGGACCACCACCAAAAATAAAAAAAACAAAACAAACAAACAAAAAACAAGAACCTCATCATGCCTGATATAAATATAATACTTCTTCCTTCAACAAAAGTTAACACTTCTCTAGAGGTATCTCTGTAGACGAGTTAAGGCTCTGTCTCTACTGTATACAAATGGAATCTTACAGGGTTAGTTCTTTTGGGTATGATTTCTTCCTTTCATTACTATGGAGAGACTCATCCATGTTATATATAACAGTGAGTTGATCACTTAATTGCTATCTGGTATTTTGCTGGACAAAAATGCCATGGCTTGCGATAGACCATTTGGTTGCATTCAACTTCAAGCTACTAATAATAATGCTGCTCTAACTATTCCCGTAAATGCCCTTCAGTTCACACTTGTCAGGCGTATATCTAGAATACGGAATTATTAGGTAGCAAGGTCTACACATACATGCACAGAGGTTTGTTTGTTTGTTTGTGGTACTAGGGATTTATCCCAGGGGTGTTCTACCTCTGAGTTACACCCTCAGCTTTTTTTATTTTTTATTTTAAAACAGGGTCTTACTAAGTTGCTGAGATTCTTTTTAAGACCCTCAGCTGGTCTCAAACCTGTGATCCTCCTATCTCAGCCTCCCAAGAACTGAGATTACAGGCGCACATCACTGTGCCTGGCTACTCAGACAGCTTTAGTGCATACTGACTGTTTCCTGAAATGATTTCATGAGCCAGTTGTCCCACATTTGCAGCATTTGATATAGCCCTCTTATAATTTAGCCATTGTCTTGGGCATGTGTGGTATCTCACTGTGATTTAAATTAGTACTTCCCTTAATAGTTAGTAAGGTTAGATTTGTCTAACTTAAAATCAGGTCTTTAGCCGGGCGTGGTGGCGCACGCCTGTAATCCCCGCACTTGGGAGGTGGAGACAGGAGGATAGCGCAGGTTCGAAGCCAGCCGTGCTGGCTTAAGAGACCCTGTTTCCAAATAAAAATATAAAAATAGGTCTGGGAGTGTAGCCCGGAGGTAGAAGGGTTTCCAGGAACCCCAGTACCAACCAAAAAAAAAAAAAAAAAAAAAAAAAATTTAAAAATTAAAAAAATCAGGTCTTTAAAAACCTTTTTATTTTTTTCAGAAGTCCGTTACATTTCTCAGTATATAAGTCCTTGGGGTCAGCTATATTTATTGCAAATGTCTTGTCCCACTCTTGTGACTTGCCATTTCCTCCATTTCCTTCCTTCATGATGTTTTCTGATAAACAGTATTTCTTAGGGTTTTTTTTTTTTTTTTTTTTTTTTTTTTGCGGTACTGGGGCAGTCTATCTCTGAACTACACCCCCAGCCCTATTTTTTATTTTTTATTTTTGAAACAGAGTCTCACTGAGTTGCAGAGGGCCTCACTAAGTAGCTGGGCTGTTTGTGAACCGAGATCCTTCTGTCTCAGCCTCCCAGATGCTGGGATTACAAGTGTGCGCCACCACGCCTGGCTTGGATTCCTTAGTTTTAATGTTAATTTCTCAGTCTTTCCTTTCATGGCTGATGCTATTTGCATCCTGCTGAAGAAAATCTTGCCTGTCAGAAAGTCATGGAAATATTTTCCAATATGATTTCTGAGAAACTATTTTTTTCTTTGACGCTGATCTTTAGTTCTCCTGAAGTGGTCTGTGGAGTGAAGGAAAGACTAATATTTTTCACTACAGATATTCACTTGACTCAGCATAATTTCTTCCAGAGGAGTTTTCCCATTGTGTATGGTGGCAACTTTGTCATAAATCAAGCATCTATAAATGTGTGGGTCAGTTTCTAAATTGTTTTTTTTTTTAGGTTCCAATATATAACATGACTTTTATTTTTTTATTTTATTTCTTTGCAGTACCAGGGATGGAACCCAGGGGCATTGTACCTCTAGCTATACCCCCCACCCTATTTCTAAATTGCTTTTCAATATATTTTGCTTCTTGACCTTTCTTGTACTATTTTTTAAAAAATTTTTTACCTTTGAAATTCTTGGCTTATTAGAATCTAATATAATTTAGTTATTTTATCATTTTTTGTATAGTCTAAGGACATAGAATGAGTTAACTTAGTTATCCACCTCTTCTCCCTCTTTTTTCTCTTAGAATATATTTTAGTTCTATGTGCATTTTATTCTTCAAATTCTTCAATATAAGGTGAGCATGGTAGTATACACCTGCAATCCTAGTACTGGGAGGCTAGACAGGACGACCTCAGGCTCATGGCCAGCCTCAGCTACTTACCAAGACCCTTTGCAACTTAGCAATACCCTGTTTCCAAATAAAAAATAAAATATAAAATAGGGCTGGTGGTAGTAGTTTGATTCCCGGTACCAAACCAAACCAAACAAAGTTTCTCTATATAATTTTGTACATTTAGATTTGTTCCTTCCTTACTTTGTGCTGAGGATTGAACCCTCAGCACATTCCACCTCCAAGATACAGCCCCAGTCTTTTTTATTTTTTATTTATAAGCAGAGTCTTTCTGGGTTGCTGAGAGTTTCACTAGATTGCTGAGGCTGGCCTTGAAGGAAAGAAGGAATATTGTTGCATCTCTGCTATGTAAAGAGCAGAATGTTTGGCTTGGAGTGGTGGCACATGCTTGTAATCCCAGTACTTGAGAGGCTGAGACAGGAGGCTCACAGGTTCAAAGCCAGTCTTGGCAACTTAGGCCTTCTGCAACCTAGTGAGACCCTGTTTCAAAATAAAGAATAAAAAATAGGGCTGGTGGTGTAGCTCAGAGGCAGAATGCCCCTGGGTTCCATGCCCAGCACTGAAAAAAAAAGCAATGCTAAAATAATTTTATATTTTAAATAAACAAGTATATTTAATATATTTTACATTTTATGTTATCTTTAATGTAAAATTATTATATTTGTGAAGTATTAGATAACTGAGTTTTACCTCTTTATATTCATTATTGAGATTTTTACCTACAAGTCATCTTCAAGAATTTTTAGTTTAGCTATTTCTGTGTTAAGATAAAATAAGATGTTTAAATATTGGGATCCGCTATAGGACTACAATGCACCAATAAAAACATTTAAAAACATTGGGATTCCTGGTTCTTATTAGAACCTATTCTTTTATCCTAAGCAAGAGAGTCTGGTTTGAGTTCTCTAAGAAATGTTTACAGGTACAAATAACCATTTTATGATCCATCAGGGATAGTTGCTTTACTCCATTTTTGTATAAGAGATTTTATCTGAACACTAAAATAAAAATAATTAATGCTTTACCTAACTCCAAGGTATTAAACAGAATTGAACATTATAAAAAGGAGTCCTATCGTAGGCGCCCAGGTTTTCACAGGCATGATTCCTTCTTTATATGTCCTTAACTAAAATTCACAACTCTCTCTCTGTAAAGAACGTTTTCCCGTCTTCCAGTGGATGGATCTTTCTTTAAGCTTATTTAACTTCCTAAGGTTAAGAATTTGGCGTTTGTGTTAGAGAATCTCCAGGGTTGCCTCAGCATCATGAGGCTTCACGTGGGTTTCTTTTACAACCTCTTCCTTTCACAGCAAACAGGTGAGCCTGTAGACACAATTTCCATTTCTTTTACGGGAGGGTTGAAATAGTGGCTGAAGTCCAGCTGGGGATGGTGCACGGTCTCCTGGAGCCACCTCCGCAGCACAGAGAGGATGTCCTTAGAGTTTTCTTGAAAGCATTGCCTCTGAAGGCCGGGCTTCTTGCCGCAGCTTTCATCTTACATCAAACGCTTACTAGTAACAAAACAAACGGAAAAGCAGCTCAGCGCCTGTCCCCAGGAAGGGTGCTTTCCAAGGTTAACAGGAGAGAGACAGCCGAGTGTGTGGAGGGGAAGAGAGGCGGCTGAGGCCCTCTGGTCTCCAGGCACTGGAAGGCCCAGCCTGGAGTGGGGAGCTCGCCTCACTGGGAGTGCATCTTCCCTGCCGGGCTTCTCCCTGAGTCCCTTCTAACAGGGCTCCCGCCTGAGTTGGTAGTCCTTCCATGTGGCCGGATAACACCTCCTCTGTCTCCCCTTATCCCACTTCAGATCCTTTTCTGAAACTACATTAAAAGAGGAAACCATCTTCTTTTTTCCTAATGTAGAGTTTCTACACACATTTGCTTATGTAGATTTTACTTGTTTCAAATCCCTGGTTGTGTCTCCTGTTTGTTTTACGTAACCAAAGACAAGCCTGAAAGCCCACGGCGAAGGTGGCCCTGCCTCGCTAGTGGACCTTCCTGTCGGATTTCAAACTGGAGTTCTTGTAACATATGCCTGTATCGGTCTAGGGATCCCTAATCTGCTTAACTAGAGTCTTAGTAAACTCATAATGCTAGCATGTTATTAGTGTATCTGTTGCCCCTAAAAACCTGCAAGATCGCTGTTAAGATAAACTGCTATTCCTACTTGAACTTCATTTTGAAAGAGTTCCATGTCTGGACTAAAGATCAAGACTAACATTTTACCATGGCTAAAATCCACACCAAATAATATACTATAATAATATACTATAAAATAAAATACTATAAAATAAATATTATAAAAATACTATAAAATACTATAAAATAAAATACTATAATAATATGAATGAAAGCATTAAAGAATTATGCAAATTACATAAAATACTTCAATTAAAGAGCCAAGAGACTGGCCTGAAAGAAAAAAAAATCCACACCAGTTACATAAAATTAAAATGTCCCATGATATTTGATGTGACTGGTAATGGTAGAATAGCAACACATTGGTTCTCTCTTATGAGAAAGTAAAATTAAATCCTCTTAACTAAAATGGTTTCTAAGACCAAAAAAAAGCATTAAAAAAAAAAACTAGAAATGGATGTCTTAAACTGCCCCGTCGTATTTATGTATTTACCTGCTAAGAGGTTAAATTATTTGATTGATAAAATATATCACAGTACCTGAGAAACAAAAACTCCAGGACCTGGGTGGGCTGGGGTCTGCACATAAATGTCAGATGCACTAATCAGCAGCAGCTCAAGACCTTAATTAACCTCTCTGAGTCCTGGACTCCTCGTGGGTCAAGGGAATAAACATTTAAAAGTAGTTTGTGAAGATCAAAATGACATAATGTTCATGGTGTTTCTGTCACTTGGCAAGATAAATAAAGGGCAACTGAATGAATGAAAGTAGGGTTTGGGGAAATTACAAAGGAGGCAAGCACCCACCGAGGGATCAGAAAATCAGCTTTAATCAGAGCTCGGCACCTTTGGGGAGTCAGCTGGTTGTGGGGGAAGGGACCGAAGAGCCACACGTCTGGAGAGTCGCGTGTAGTCCCAGTTGGCCAGCAGAGTCATGTGGTGGAGCGGAAGCACGGATGTTTTATAGGCATGCCGATTCTCTCGCGACATCTGTAGTCTCCGCGACCTCTGGAGTCTGTCTCAAGATGTTTGGAGTCTTGAGGCACCTGGAGTCTCGCGATATCTCCGCTTCCGGCTTCCAGGGTTCTGCCTCCTGTCCCCGCCAGGAGTCATGTAGGGGGGAGGGACCCGACCTATCAGCAACCTCTTCTCATTTTATTTAATCTTGGAAGTTTTGGATGAAATTGCATGACAAGCGTTTCAACGCATTTGGCACTATGCTAGTCCTCTGTATGAATACAAAACTTGCAAACTTTACATTTTAGCACATTTAAATGTGCTAAATGAATTTTTCTAGAGTCATTTAAAAAACCGGTTTATCATTTTCTGTGTGTATTTTTTTCTTATTAGAAAATATAAAAGGTTTGACCCAATTGGCAAGCCAGTGAGCTTTTCAGACTTTACTTTGATGAGATAAGAGGAAAAAAATGTTTGAGATAGCATCAATGACAGAAACAAAATCGTTCTGCAAAACTATTATTATTTGCATAGAAATATTTTTTGGCAGTCTAGGGAATTGAAACCTTGCACACTTTGGCTGGGTGAACAAAGCAGAAGCGTTTCCTACTTATTGAGAGCACTGAGGTCTGCTGAGTAAAATAGCAGACACCAGGAGTAAGCATGGTCAATGCTCAACAGAGGGAAAGAAATATCAAATTCTTGCATTTTATGAACAAAGAAATAACTGGGAGTCAGTATGGGCTCAAGGAGAGACATACCCTGCAGGAAAACCTCTCCCAGTTCTGGCGCTAGAAGCCTGAGGTGTAGGTATTGCTGGGAGGATCTCTTCCCTCGCTCACACCCTTCTGTGCCTCCACCCTAGATTCTGTCCCTTAGTGGTGTTGCTGGCTGCTGCTGTGTTATTCTGACATCTTCCTGTACCTGTGCATGCTATTTCCCCTGTGTGGGTCATAATTTCTCTTTTTAATAAAGACACCAGTTGTATAGGATTTGGGAGCCAACCTAACTCCAGTATAACCTCATTTCAACTAATTATTTTTGTGATGACCCTATTTCCAAGTAAGGTCACATTCTGAAATACCCAGTGTTATGATGGGGGTGAGGGTCAAAATTCAACTCATAACAGCACCCAAGTATAAAACAGTTATTTTTAGGGTTCTTTGGTCTTAGAAAAGGATAACATCCAAGAATTTGAGAATCTTCCAAAGTCCTTGTTTCATACCTAAATAGAGCAAACATTTCAGAGAAATGAGAGAGAGAGAGAGAGAGAGAGAGAGAGAGAGAGAGAGAGAGAGAGATAGCAAATCAACTTTAGATTTGTACATCAAAAGGACAAAATTAAGATACAGAACTCTGTTCATGGTAGCCAAGAAGACATGAAGTGTCTCTGTTTTAAGCTCCTAAGGTTTATAAGGTGGCTTTCAAAAAAAGCTGCTGAAGGTTTCTAAATATTTTGAGAATTTTTGTATAGTAATATGGATCTGAACAATTATTAGAATTAATGATATGTCTAATGTTTTTTGAAATAAGAATTCAGAACATTGAAAATGTACTAGTTTTTTTTTGGATCGTGAGACTTAGCCAATCACTTGGATTAAAATATTAAAAATGATTCTGTGTACTTTGAACATGATGTCAACGCCGTGACTTGTTGTCAGCACTTAGCACCGGTTTCTCCAGAGTTCATCCTGCTTCTCTGTCCCTATTGCATCTGTAATAATAGTATGAATGGAATTTTCATGAAAGACTGAATGTGCAAGAAAGAATGAGAGAATGAATGCCAAGAACTGATGACAAGATAGCCGGAGACAGGGCAGCTGCTCAGCAAACGTTCTCTGTTGCTATTAGAGCACACCAGGTGCCACGTGGAAAAATACTTGTGAGGGTGTTTTCCCTTATTGGTGATGTCATTTATTCAAGGGTTTTCCCATGCCTGGTTTTTCCTCAAGAAAGAGAAGTGTCACTGATACCCAGAGAAAGAGCTCATGGGATAGTGAAGTAGCCAGAGAGGTAGACATAAAATTAAACCACTGTTTAGGAAGGAAAAGGGCTACTTTGTGCTTAAAAGATGTGACTGTAATGGCGTGTTTGGAAATGTAAGAGTTAGAGGAGGAAGAAGCAGATGCTGGAAAAGGTCCTTCTGGTGGTCTCCATTGGCAGAAAGTCAAAGGCAGGAATGGAGTGGAGGAGCTGGGAGGGGTAAAGGGCTGAAACTGCTGCCCCAAAAGCTACAGATCTTAGCCGAATGGAGTCGAGGTGCTGAGAGCAATTAAACCACGGAGCCAGCCGAGGCCTTCATCATGTCTCACTGGTGAGCATGGGGTTATTTTTGCTTTGCTTTATGTTATCTCTAGCCTCTGCAATGCTATCCTCTCTTGTTTATTTTATTTGGTTTAATCAGTGGAGGAAAAGCTCAGCATCCTGTGGGCACAAGGTAAGAAATGACTGTGCTCCTCTGGGATCAGCTTGAGATGGGAGCAGAGGAGAGGATCAGAGAGCTGATGTGGGCGCAGCTGCTGACTGACCTGCTGGGAGGGAAGGCATAGAAAGCAAGACGGGCTGATACAGCAGGAGCGAGAGCAGGTACCTTCCTGGTAGAAGAATAGACACTGCTGCTGAAAACATAGAGAAACACGGAAAAGGAGGTGTTACCAAGGGGGGGGGTTAATTGGAAACGTTGGGAGCTGGAGTGGTTCCAGATGGATGGTCAGGGTCTGGGGTACAGGAACTGGGGTGCCTGGGCTATAGCTCCGACCTGGAATGTCCCCCAAAGGCCTGTGTATTAAAGGTTTGGTCTCCAGAGAAATACTAGGAAAAAATGGTGGAGGCACCAAGAAATACAACCTAGTAAGTGGACTTCAGACCATTGAGTGCATTCACAGCCTTAGAGGGGACTGTGGGACCCCTGTCTCTTCCTCTTGCCTCTTTTTACTTTCTGGCCACAAGATGAGCACTTCTGCTCCATGATGTGCCCCCACCATGATCTGCTGCCTTGACATAGGCTCAGTGCAACAGAGCCAACAGATAGGGGACTAGAACCTCCCAATCCATGAGCCAGAAAAACCTTTCCTCTTTATAAGTTGATTATAAGATACCTATTATAGTAGCAGAAAGCTGACTGACAGCCTCTACGCAGCTAGGGAAGGAGATGAGTGATATCCTTGCTTGCTAGTTACCTTCAGAAGAGGCTAAGGCATCCGCAAAGACACGCTGTGTCAATTTTCCAAGTCTCACAGTGCCTGGCTGCGCTCTGATGATAGCTGATTTCAAAATAGGTCCTTCCTTTCCTTAGTTTGCTCTGTCTCCTCTCCGCCCCCTTTCTGGCATCTTCCATCTTCCCAAGGTCATTTAACAAATCACTATCCCAATCAGGAGCAGCACAGAGACATAAATCAGTGTAATTCATGTGTGTTTCTTTCACAAAGACTTGTCTAAGTGAAACATTGCTATATATTTTAGTTACACGAATTAAATGCTGGCTTTTAAAAACATAGTACTTGTACCTTTTAACCTTCAAAGAACCTTAAAGTTAGAAGGCTTATTAATCATTTTAACACCCCTGGAGTCTTTGAGTCGAACTTGTCCAGAAGGTTAACAAAGAGGTTGAGAAACTCTGGCTGCCGGATGCAATTTTTAGCCGTGATATCTGACCTTTGAGATAGCATTGCTTTGGTCGATTCTAAGAGGCAACTATTTTCATTTTATCAATGGGAAGCTATTATTAGCTATCTCCATATAATCCACTTAAGATGGTATAAAAGTTTTTAAGAAATTTGAATATTGGTTAATAATCTGATTACAAATTCGAAGGGGAAAATAATAGATGACAATTCCTTCTGAACCCCACAAGAGAGCCAAAGCCATTCTGAGCCCACCGAAGCCCTTCCCTCCTTGGCTTCTAACTTACTTCTTTCTTCCCATTTTATACTTTGGATTTCTCTCTTTCCATGAATTCCTCTATTTGAAGGGTTGTTTTTTTTTAAACCCTTTTGATCTTCTGGGTGCAGCTCTTCTTCTGTAGCTGACGTTTCCTTCTTGGCCCTCTGCCGCTCTTCTTTTTCTGTCTCCAGCTTTTCTTTACCACTCCACCATTGGCTTCTGTAGCATACGCACCTCCTCGTCCTGTATTCTGGGCACATGCAGACATTTGACTTCTGGGCCATATTCTCAAATCCACCCTTTTCTCACAAAGCTTTTGCTTTTTATTTCTATCGCAACAACAAGGGCCTCCATGATTAATTAACATTTATGGAGCACATGCCATGCACCAGGCAAGGAGGTTTCTTTTCTGTTGTGAAAATGTTGTAAACCAAAGGCCACAATACCACAAGAGACAAGGCCCTGTACTGAATCTGCAAGTGAGGAAAAAATTAAAGGTTGTCAGTTCTGGTTTGGAATAAAATCTTTTGTCATCAGCACTTGCTCGATACTGATAGAAGAGAGTGTCAGAGCCCATTAAGAGGGAGAGGGAAAAAGTGGAGAGACATTGATCGAACCCATCGTGGTGAAACTACGCAGTAGGTATTGACCCATCGTCGCTCTCACACAAAGGAAAGAGACTGAGATGAATTCTCTCCGTGTGGCCGTCGATCACCCAGGTGGCGGAGTCACAAACAGGATTTAATCTCTGGCGGTTGCACAAACAATGTCTATGAAGGAGCCGCTCCAAAGACGGTGGTTTCTTGCCTATTCGGGGTTGCAGAGGGAGTTCTGATGGCGATCTGTCAAGTGTTACAGGAATGAGAAGGATATAGATTAGAAGAGAACACGAAGAAGCGTGCTATATTTAGCAGGAACTGCATCCTGAGCAAGAAGCAAGATGCTACAGTGGATAAGGGGTGTGGGTCCAAGAAGTCTCATGGGTTAAATGTTTGAGAATACAAATGCCAATCTCAGTATTATGTATGAAAAAGGGGAGAAAGTGGGGAGGGAGCCAGGGGCAGCTCACCAAGTGCTGTGGGCACTTACGTCCTATTCTCTGTATTACATTATGATGGGAGATAAATATATATATATATATATATATATATATATTCATGTATATATTTATGTATATATTCATATATATATTCATGAATATATATATGTATATATATTCATGTACATACGTAGTTTACAAAGCCCATTAAAAGAGGTGCACATGTAGAATTGTCTTTCTTTTTTGATCGGGGTTGGGGGGGGAATATTAACTGGTAGGATGGATTTTCGGATGAGGAATGTTCTTGGAAGCTTCAGGAACTATGCTATCACCTACACGTCTATGTGCTGATTAAAATGAAATCATCAACCCCCTTCTTCCTTGGTTGAAAGACCCTACAGGTAAGGAGGAAGTCCCTTCTCTATTTTTCTCTAATTTATTCTAAATCTTCTTTTGAGCCCCTGTATTTTCAGAAAGACAGGAAACGTCTAGTCTTTGGAAGAGTTCATCCATATCCCTGGAATTTATATCATAGTTGTAAAAGCTTGCCCAGTGCTAAGAATTCAGGAGGGGGCATCTGGCCATGAAGTTATTACCTGCACAGATTAGCAGTAACAAACCCATTCTGTGTTTTGGCAGAGCCCTGGAGGGTCCAGGCGGCTCCTCACCACCAATCAGGCTGTGGTCTCGATTTCTGAATTGCACACAGAGAAAGTCCTTTGGTCCCAGGGATCCTGTGACTTCTTTTTTGCACTGTACTAAAAGAAAGCAGGAGACCCCCACCTTCTCATTTCCTGTAGTTTGGAGAATCTCTTTCATGGAGTTTTGTTTTGTTTTTGTTTAGCTCCCTCCCTCTTGCTTTTTGAAAATATTTTGTTGACATCATGCTCTCTCATCTTTCTCTGGAACTGGTGTATTTGGAAACCCTAAAACCTAAGAAACTTAGAACAAATTCTTCTGGGCAAATTCCTCTTAGCTTACTCCTCCAAAGGAAAAAAAATGCGTGAACAAGAGGGAGAAAAGTAAGCACAGGGTCAGATCTCAAGAAAATCAAGCCACAGTGTGTCAGGATTCTCAAAAGTTCGGTAAGAAGGTGTAGGTAGCTTTCTAGTGCTACGGCCAGGGTAGATATGTGCACTGCCACGGGAGAGGAGTCACTGTGGTTCTGAAGTGTTTCAATGGATGAGACCTGAATGACCTGCCTCTACTCACCACTTAACTCACTGGCTGAATTCTTGGTTTACTTTTTGCTCTTGCGACTTCTTGTTATAGAGGCAGGCATTGGCATATGCACACTGCCTTTAGGATTCCTGGCACATAGCGGCACTTGAGAGATCTTACTGGATGGCTATTGTTAATTGTTCTTTTTCTGATACTTAGTTTTTTTTTTTTATTACTGGGGATTGAATCCAGGAGGCATTCTACTTCTAAGCTATACCTCCATCTCTAGTTTTTATTCTTTATTTGGAAACCGGATCTCACTAAGTTGTGGAGGGCCTCACTAAGTAGCTGAGGCTGTCTTAGCCTCATGATCCTCCTGTCTTAGACTCTATTACAAGCGTGCGCCACCACTCCTGGCTCTTTCTTTTTCTGATTTTTAATTTTTAAAAAGCATTGTATGTTGCTGTTGTTATTGGTCACTAGATTTCCCATTTGGAATAGAAGAAAGAAGAGCAGAGAATCATATCCGAAAAATATGTGAAAGGGAAATATTGTTTCTGGAAATACCTGTGTTTACATGAAGCAAGGAGAGGGAGACTGTGACACACCAGACAGACGCCGTCCCCACCCTCAGAGGTCAGTCTCTGAGAGCAAACCTTTAGTTTGTGCCAGAAGCATAAAGCTAGTTTATGAAAATGTGTGCGGATGCTGAAGGGGGATGCCACGCTCGGTACATTTGCTCCTGTTCTTTGCTTTTACTAGAAAGGATGAAAGCTGCAACAGAAAATAAATAAGGCAGAAAGTGAGAGCAAGAGGGATGATGCCAGGTGACTTATGCTCGTGGAAAGTCACCGCCATATGCTCTTTATGCCCACTTAGAGCTCTTTATATACTTGGGAGCCGTGGCTCCACTCCCAAGAACTCTGCATTCTGCCTTGACTTTCCTTTTCTTCTCTCGCATCTACACAGATGAATAACGCAGCCAAAAAGGAACAAGAAAGAAACAGATTCCTCAAGTCTTGCTTGGGAATAAGCCCTATTCAAAACAGTATAATTATGCAATTTTAAATAATTGTAACAATCTCTAATAAAAAAAAAATATGTGGCACCGGGCTTGGTGGCACATGCTTGTAATCCCAGCATTCCAGAGGCTGAGACAGGAGGATCGCGGTTTGAGGACAGCCTCAGCTACTACTTAGTGAGGCCCTCTGCAGTCAGTGAGATCCTGTTTCAAAATAAAGGATAAAAATGCCGGGAGTGGTGGCACATGGTTGTAATCCTCGTGCTTGGGAGGCGGAGACAGGAGGATCGAGCAGGTTTGAAGCCAGCCGCGCTGGCTTAAGAGACCCTGTTTCCAAAAATAAAAATAGGTCTGGGAGTAGAGCCCGAAGGTAGAAGGGCTTCCAGGAACCCCAGTCACAAAATAATCAATCAATCAAACAAACAAACAAACAAATAAAGGATAAAAAAATAGGGCTGAGGATGTATCTCCGGGGTAGAGTGCCCCTGGGTTTCATTCCCAGTACCACAAAAAACCCCAAAAAACAAAACAAAACAACAACAGAACAGGGTTTAAAAGCATGGCAACAAACAGTTGGCAGCTGTGGGGAGATGAGTTGTTTAAAATGATCTAAAATGACTGACTTGCAGATAGAAAACCCTGCAGGACACTTGATATCATCTCCTACATGGGGGGACAAAAAAACCTGTGGCTTACAGACAGATATTTTACAACGACTCCATGTTATCAGTATTCAAAAACAAACGATACAATCAGAAGGTATTTTTTTCAGAGCGCCTCGTACACTCTCTTCCAGAGCCCCCGAGAGAGACACTTAAGCTCACCCTCTGCTCTGAGAAGGAAAGTTCTTTTGTGTGGGTGGCTGGGCAACATTGTTTGGTGGCATTATATCCCCAGAGCTCCCACCGGAGCGATTCATTTATAACTGGCTGGCATAATTATTATAGAGTTTGAGTGATCATTATGCTGTGTTAATCACAGGATATTGTAATTGCTGTTAGAATGACCATGGAATGAGCCCTGCAATTTCAAAACACACTTAGCCATTCTCAGAAGAGGGACAAAAGAGAGTTATTATGCCCCAAAGATTCAAGGGAAGCTGATTAACAGAGCGAAGGGAACCGAGAATGGATTAATGGCTGCGTTTCTTTATGCCGTGTAACCGTCAGTGAACTTACCTTTCTGATTTCACCCGATATCAACGTTCTGCTGCAGGCCGTACATCATCAGGTGTTTTAGGAAAGACATGAAAGGTGATTCACTGATCGTTCACTCTTAAATGTAGTGAATCCCTAAAGTGGAGCCCCCCAAAAGCTCACTCTAGTACTCTGTCTCTTTCGCTGCGTTGCATCCTTCCTGGATCTTTCTGCCCTCTTGCATTTCTGCTTCTAGAATTTTCCCCTGGTAGAGTTGCCACGACAGAACAGGAGCTGGCATGTGCAGCGTACGTACCAGAGAGCAGGGGAGCCGTTCCTCTTTGGCATGCAGGCTGAACCATCTTGTAGCCTTCCTTGTGAGCTTCCAAATACCCAAGTTCACAAAGGCTTGGTGACAGACCTACTTCCGTAGATGCTTGGCAGGTCCTCAAGGGGAGGCCCTGGCTCCCAGTCCCACAGTTAGGAATTTCTAGACGGTAGTCTGAAACGGCTTTTCCCATGCAGCGGCCAGGATGATGAAAAGTTTTTATTCATACTTTTAGTAGTGCCTTATAGTCTGACACCATAATATAGCAAATCGTGCTAGCGACGTACATGCACACAGCAGTTGGCGTGAGAAGTTTGATAGATCTTCGCATACGCTCAGTTCCCTTGGCCCCAGCAAGAGGAAGAAACCTCAGTAGCAGCAGAAAAACATTATAGTCATTCCTTTGGCTGGATTTAGGTTGTGTTTGCTCAGCCCTGACCCCTTTTCCTTTATAAGAGGACTATCAGCCACTTATTTCCTAATTCCTTCCCCAAAGAGACCTCCAGTTCTGGAAACTTGTTTCCTGCCATAAAAATAACAACACTGCACACTCAAAATGATAACAAAAGACTACGAGTTATTTTGTAGCATTGTTTTGGGGAATTTTTTTGTTTTCTCCATAGGGCTCTCTTCCTACTCTCCCGACGAGGGGGCTATGAAGTCTGAATGGCAGACGGAAGAGTCTTCATATGGATTCTTTGTGTCACTGGGTACTACTTGAGTGTAAATTTAGAATCTTCTAAAGTGATGATCTAAAGCTGAACATGGAGGCGCACCTGTAATCCCAGCATTTGGGAGGCTGAGACAGGAGGATCGCGGTTTGAGGACAGCCTCAGCTACTGAGTGAGGCCCTTTGCAACTCAGTGAGACCCTGTTTCAAAAGAAAGAAGAAAAAACAGGGCTGGGGGTGTAGCTCAGAGGCCAAATTCCCCTGGGTTCCCTCCCCAGTACCGCAAAAATAAATAAATAAATAATCTAATTTGTGTGCAAGGGTGCCCTTGAAGGGCTTTGAGTGGCACATGCTTTGAGATTGGCATTTCCTGAGTGACAGAGTTGCCCATCAACTCCTGTGAGAATTGGTGGGTAATAGTTATGTATGGATCCTAGCTCTACTTCTTGGGCCCTTGCAGGAACCTAACTACAGACCCGTCTTTATTTTCAGATTGCTCTCAACCTCTGAAATTTTTTACTTTCGCACAAAACCCCTCCAGATTCGTATAAGAGGTTCATATGTTTCTCTGTGATTCTGGATTCTATTGAAGTGTAATCCCTGTCTCAAGGCCCCATCTCTAAATACCATAGTCAGATTGAATTTCCACCCTCTTGAAACTATTAACATATGACTTCTGGCATTAAACTGCAGAAGTTCTGTGGGCACGACCATACTCAAGTCAGAGCATCCTTAGATCAGAAATCCGCTATAGGCTGATAGCCAACAACTTGTTTCTCAGCAAGATCATTGTAGATGATGCATGCATATCCTTGTAAGAATTTATAATAAGAATTTAGGTGTGAAAAAGTATATTATGACCTTTTACAGTGTTTTATTAATCTTACCCCAAACCATGACTAATGTTTAACTGGATTACACCATTCTGTGGTGTCTGCTGGTATTCATTTCGACTGATTGGTCCTCTGTGGTCAAAGTGGCTTAATATTTCTAATATAATTCCTGTCCCCAATTAGTAAGCAACACATACTACTCCCTTGTTTAGGTTATGGTTTTGCCTGAACATTGGAAATCTCTTTAAAGCCTGTTTATTCCAAGTGCTCTATGATTCTTCAGTTCCTTGTAGAGCTGCCTCAGCAGAGATAAAGATTTTACTGACTTAAAGAATAATTTGCCAGCCAATAATGCCATAACTCAAGTTTAGAATATTATTTGATGACTCCTTCTACTCATCAGCACCTTTAATTCCCAGCCTGATATGAGCTGGTTTGAAAATTCAGTGAAAAATAATTGTCCTTTGTTTGTATTTACCTAGGATACTCACGGAATATTAGCTTTCCTTTCATTTAGGTCCTATTTGGGGGCAATTAACTAATGAAATGTCTTTAACGTTATTATGAATATAAGTGGTTCAGTCATAGTTATATTAGACTTTTAAAAATGTGTTCCAAATATGAGATCATATTCTACACTGCTTGTAATGTAGTTTTTAATTTTAATTGGCGCATTGGAGTTATACATCACAGTGAGAGTCAGTGTGTTAAAACACATACATGAGCAAGCTCTCTGCCTGCTTCCCTCCCTGGCGTCCCTCTTCTCTTCCCACATCAGTTGGTGAAATTGATAGTAATACTTTCACACATTTCTGTAAACATAGGGTACTTTAATGTGTTGTGCTCTTTTTAAAAAACACATTTCATTTCAAATAACAATTTGTAGTATCTCAATATTGAGAGAATTACTTTGAATTCCTTTAGAATAGTAATTACCGTTAGAGTATCAAACACATCTAGTCAACAAGACCCACGTGAAAGAGTACTGGAATTACCTAGTCTTTTCTTTTTTTTTTACTATTACCTTTTTTTTTATTATTAACTATTGCTGTTATTCCTATCCAATAATTTTTAATATTCTGGGTTAGATATGTAACTAGTTCCATGGCAGGGGTTTTTTATACTTATTTTGGTTTCAGACTTGCTCTTCCAAATAAGGAAGTAAGGTTCTCTGGGGCTTGTAGTGTTTGAAACTTATTAAGTCCATTGCCTCTGGCTACAGAGATCAGAAAGAAGCTTTTCAAGTCAGTTCAGAAAAGCTGTCTGTCTCTCTGACCTGTAGTGTTGCCAGTAATTGCAAAGCAGGTGTACTCTTGGGACAGGCAGGCACCGGATTATCAAGAGGAGTCTGGCGCAAGTGCTACCAGTAAGACTTGGATCTGCTTGTTTGTGTACAGACTGCTCAAGTCAGAGGTGAGAAAGAAAGGAAACTGTCAGCTCCCATCCTTCTGCTCCCCTTCTGCGTCCTTCTGAGAAGCCCATTGTTGCGGGGTTCTCTCCCCTCAGCTTCCTACACTGACGCTGCAAAGTCTCATCAATTTTCACCTCTGTTCCTTGGATTCTGTTCCCTGGGCTACTTGACCTTGCCATTGTTGGTTTGTCAACTGTTAGATATGATTTGTATTAACTGGAAAGAACATAAAGAACTAGAAATGAAGCTTCCAACTAGCAGCATAACAATGGGCAGGGTACCAGCACATCCTAAGTTTGCTTCCGATAGGTTGCAAGGTTGGGGGAACTGTTCCAGGACCCTTGTTAGGACTCCAAAATTGTTCCACTGAGAGAGATGTAACCACAGGTTCTTGTTCTGAACTAGGTATAGATAAAACACTAGTACAAACTTGCTGAAAGCTTAAATGAGTTTATTATTACAAAGATAGGAATATAGAATATAGTTTAATACTGCCCTATACTACATAGGGATAGTATAGACTTGAAAAGAAATCTCTGGAGGCTTCTGGACCCAGAGCATTTTATACCAACTAGATCCACCCCCTCTGGGGCCAGTCTTTTGATGTGGGGATTCCTTCCTGTAGGTCTGTCCTGTCTCCGGTACAGACTCCAAGCCTTTTGTTACACCCTAAAATGTATTCATTGATCATCAGAGTCCGGTGTCTCTTGAAGGCTTATGGCATACTCCCACGATATTTTGTGTGTTCAGGTACTGTACCTACATTGCTCAGGAGGGAACTAGATACTTGAAACTTGAGACCACAGTCCCCTGAGGCCCTCCTTGAAATGCTAATAGCAGTAGCTTCTGCCTTCACTGCAATTCTGTGTGTTTCTTATTTTTAATGAAATATTTTATCCATATGTATCTCTTCATTATAGACTTTGTTTAGTCCATGTTATTCATTTTATTTGTTTATTTATTTTTATCATACTGGGGATTGAACCCAGGGGGATTCTACCTCTGAGCTACACTCCCAGCCCTATTTTTATTCACTATTATTATTATTATTATTATTATTATTATTATTATTATTATTCTTTTGGTGGTACTGGGGTTCCTGGAAGCCCTTCTACCTCTGGGCTACACTCCCAGACCTATTTTTATATTTTTATTTGGAAACAGGGTCTCTTAAGCCAGAGCAAGCGGCTGGCTTTGAACCTGCGCGATCCTCCTGTCTCTGCCTCCCAAGCGCGGGGATTACAAGCGTGCGCCACCACGCCCGGCTATTCTTTATTTTGAAACAGGGTCTCACTGAGTTGTGGAGGGCCTAAGTAGCTGAGGCTGCCCGCAAACTCGGATCCTCCTGTCTCAGCCTCCCAAGTACTTACAAGCGTGAGCCCCTACGCGTTCATTATTCAACACGTGCCAGCTAACATATTATTGACTTTAGATATGGCACATCTGTACACAAATATCCACTTATTTCTCTTAATTGCACACAGTTCTCTATTATTAAAGTCTACATTTTATTTATCCATTTTACTATAGCTGGATACTTGCAAGTTTCGAAATTATAAAAAAAAATTGAAATGGACTTCCGGGAAGATGGCGACCGAGAAAAGCGGGGCTTAAGAGTCCCGCTAACAACCAATCTCCATTACCACAAAAAGAGCGCCTTTCATAGCCAGAAAACACCATCACCAGAAAAACAAAAAAACCACCAGGCTCCAGAGAGAAAGCGGACTGAGAACAGAGCTCAGGGCCACAGAGGAGACACACGCGCCCGAGGACGCGGCAGCAGCGCCATACTGCCGGCGGCAGCGGCGAACTCAGCGGATGGCTACAGCAAGCCGAGGTGAGCCGATGCGGAACAGCCAGGCAGGATCTTTCGGCGCAGACAGCATTTAAAGCTCCCAGTGGCTGAGCTCAGCACACGCTGCAGGGATTCAGAGTGGAAATCAAAACCAGAGAAGAAAAAATACGCCAGCCTCATGGCCGAGGGCGTGGCAGAGGCGCCATATTGCCACCGGCGGCGGCAGCAGCAGTGAATTCACCGAGTCCAGTACAGCTACATCTACGTACTCAAGAACAGTGAGTCTTATTGCGGGCCACAGAGGAGAAATCCCAGTATTGTGCCTCCTGGGACTTGACCCAGCGAGGGAGTGGTGGTGGCAGAGATGTCACACCATAGGAGAGCGTGCAACCTGGCAACCCCCATAGTTTAAAGCAGCCTCTATCGACTCCCTGGGTCGGAGACTCTGTGATACAACCCAGTAAAGGAGTAGTAGGGTCTGAGATAATACAGACTCGAGATCCAGAGCACCTTAAGTGAAGCCATAGTGACCCAAGGGAAGAACCCAGAGAAGGCACAAACCTCCGAAATCATGGGAAAGAGGAATAACACTGAAGTAATGAATGTGCACAACCCCACAACATCAGAACCTGATAAAACAGAAAATCAGAGATTTCTAGAAGATCAAATCAGGAAAATAACTGTAGAAATAATAGATGTGCTTCGAAAAGAACTCAGAGAGAGCCAAAAAGAGATAAAGGATGCAATTAATGAAGTAAAGGCCTCAATTCAAAGCACAAACAACCAATTAGACCACATGGAGAACAGAATCTCGCTCTTAGAAGATGAGCAATCCAAAAATGAATGCATAGTTTCTAATCTAGAAAAAGATATCCAACAGCAGGAATCTGACATTGAAGAAATATGGGCCCATCTTAAGAGAGCTAACATAAGAATAATTGGAATAGAGGAGGGAAAAGAAAGTGATACCAAAGGGATCAACAATCTCTTCAAGGAAGTAATAGCAGAAAATTTTCCAAATATAGAGCAAGAGGTTGATACACAGATCCAGGAAACGTATAGAACTCCCTTTAGACAGGATCCGAGAAGAGGATCCCCACGTCATATAATTGTCAAAATGACCAATGTGGAAGCCAAGCAGAGAATCTTAAAGGCAACAAAAACAAAGGGCCAAGTGACATTCAGAGGCAAACCAATTAGAATCACTCCAGACTTCCCAAACCAAGTCATGAGAGCCAGAAGGGCTTGGAGTAACATATTCCAAACTCTGAAAGAAAACAACTTCCAGCCAAAAATTTCCTATCCAGCAAAACTTTCTATCAAATTAGATGGAGAAATAAGAAGCTTCCATGACAAACAGAAACTGAAGGAATTTATGTCTTCAAAACCAGCGCTAGAGAAAATACTCAAAGAGATTAACTACAAAGAAGAAATAGGTAACACTCACCAGAACCAGAGAAACAAGACTTTCCATCCAACAGACAACTAAGATTGGTTATCTGTGGAGATTCATTATTTATGTTAGTCTTTTACCTATCTCTAAATTGTATTGTTTGCCTTTATTGTTGTTAATTTTTAGGATTTCTAGTTGGAATATTAATATACCTTCAGATATAGCATTTGGAAATATTTTATCCAATTCTATTAGTAACTTTTAACTCTGTTTACATTGTCTTTGGATATACAATATTTTCTTTTATTTTTTAGGGAGTTTGTATATTCTTCTGTTGCCTGTGCCATTGAAATCATATCCAAGAAATCACTGCCAATTTCAATGTTGTGAGGTTTTATGACCCAGATTTTCTCCTAAAAGTTTATAGTCTTAAGATTTATATTTAGGTCTTTTATCTAGTTTGAATTAATACTTGTATGTGGGATTAGGTAAGGGTCCAATTTTATTCTTTTCCATGTAATTTTTATTTTTCAACAATATTTAGTTAAAAGATTATTATTCCCACCACCAAATGTTTGTGGAAACCTTGTCAAAAATAACTTGACAATATAGGGAAGAAGTTAGCTCTAGGCTTGTATTTAACTCCAATGGTCTATATATCTGCCTTTAGAACAGTACTACACTGTTTCAATTATTGTAGCTTTATATGGTTTGAAATCAGAAAATATACATCTTCTAGCTTTGTTTTTGCTTCGAGATTGTTTTGGGTATCTAGAGTCCATATTCCATATCAGGATAGATTTTTTTCTGAAAAATAAATATATGATAGTTTCACCTAAAAAAAAGAAAAAAATATTCTCTGGTAAGAAAGAAAGCAAAAAGAAATATTGAAATGTTATCTTTAAGTCATCAAAAGCTTGGTATCAGACAAATGAAACTGTTATGTGAGATTATCATTTTTAATTTTGGATAAATTGCTATAATACTAGATGTCAACCACTAAGCCAAGCATGGGAGGGAGGGATGGGGATAGAATGGGGTGGGGATCGGGTGGGGGCTGACTGGGCGATGTGTGCATGTATGTCTACAAAAGTTTGTATCCCACTATGATGTATGAATACAGTGCACCAATAAAATAAAATTTAAAAAAAAAAATTGAAATGAAGTTTTTGTGTATTAAACCCTGAGCTGATGTGACATGTTTAAAGTTATTATGAGTATTGATACATAGAACTGAAATGATTGGTTCACAAGGAACAAATACTGTATTAGTCCATTTTTCATGACTACAATAGAATACCAGAGGCTGGCTACTTTATAAAGATAAGAGGTTTTTTCCCCCTCAGCATTCTAGAGGATCAAGGGTGTGATGCCAACATCAGCTCGGCTCTGATGAGACCTCATGGCAAATGGTATTATGGCAGAAGTGCATGGAAGAGAAATCACATAGTGAGACAGAAAGTCAGAAGGTACTGCAGGGGGCATGCTTGATCTTTTATAAATTGCGCTCCGTGACTAGGGTCTCAAGAGGACTACATTAATTGATTTCGAGGGCGAAGCCCCCAATGCCCTTAATCAATCTCAGTAGGCTCTTGCAGGTCCCATCACCTCTTAACATCACCTAACTAGGACCACCCTTCCAACATATGAACCCTTGGGTACGTGCTCTAACCGAGTGAATACTTTCAAATACACTAAATACTGCTGAGTGGCTTTCTTAATTTATATTCTCACCATCTATTTGAAGTCCTTGAGAATATCTTATTCCTACAATCAACACTTGATATTTTTAAACTTTGCAAGCTTTGCAAATCAAATGTATGCAAAATGTCACCTCATTGCTATTTTAATTAGCATTTCTCTTACAATCAGAGGATTGAGTATTGTTTTATGTTTATGGATTATTTTCACATCTTCTTTTGGGAATTTGCCCATTTGTATCCTTTGCCCATTTTTTCTTTTTCTTTTTTTTGTATCTTTCATATTACTTTTAAGGACTATTTGCTTAATATCTTAGAAAAACAACTATTGTTTGCTTTGGTGGGGTAATTACTTTTTCTTTGTTCATTTGTTATATTTTATTTTTATACGTGTGGTCTAATACTGCACATATATTTTGAACTTTTTTGGGGGGTACTGGAGACGAAACCCAGGGGTCTTCTACGTTCAAGATACACCCCCAGCCCTATTTTTTTAATTATTAAAACAGGGTCTCACTGAGTTGAAAAGGGCCTCATTAAGTAGCTGAGGCTGGCCACGAACTGCAATCCTCTGGCTTCAGCTTCCTGAATGCTGGGATTACAAGCGTGTACCACCACGCCCAGCTGAGTTATTTATTTTCTCATTTTTATATAGATGGTGTTTTTTATTTACTTGTTTATTTTATTATCACTTTTTTTTTTTTTTGCAGTACTGGGGGTGGAAGCCAGAGGCATTCTACCTCTGAGCTATACCCCTATTCCTATCTTTATTCTTTATCTTGAAACCGTCTAAGTTGTGGAGGGCCTCCCTAAGTAGTTGAGGCTGGCCTGCTGGTGTTTTAGAAGTGGTAAAGCTTTCTGAACGGTTAGAGATAACATGTACATTGGTCATTTGCATGAGTTTGGAAGCTGCATTTCCTGGGTTTAGATCCAGCCTTTTCTTTCTTTCTTTTTTTCCTCTCTCTCTCTTCTAATTTACTTTTTATTGACACAAGAATTTGAGAGTCCCTAAAACAAAACAACAGAAAAATTATGTGTCTGCTATAAAATCTAAGCTTATATCTCCATAGATAAATTTACTTTTCTACTCAAGCATATCAAATCTAGGTTTTAAGGACTAATTTTGTGGCTATCAGCAAGTCCCTAAACTGTTCTGTAGCTTAATTTTCTTACCTATAAAATAAGAATTTTATAAGATCCACGTATCTGGGGGGTATGTTAGAAGGTAAATGTGTACTTGACTGTAAAGCATTAAAAAAAAAAAAAAAAAAAGTTTGGTAGCCGGGCGTGGTGGTGCACGCTGGTAATCCCCGTTCTTGGGAGGCTGAGACAGGAGGATCGCGCAGGTTCGAAGCCAGCCTCAGCTGGCTTAAGAGACTCTGTTTCCAAATAAAATATAAAATAGGTCTGGGAGTGTAGCCTGGAGGTAGAAGGCCCCTGGGTTTCATCCCCAGTACCATTAAAAAAAGAAAAAAGGAAGAAAAAAAAAAAAAGTTTGGTAGCCGGGCATGGTGGTGTATGCTCATAATCTCAGTCAGCATTTATTTGGGAGGCTGAGACAGGAGGCTCACGGTTCGTGGACAACCTTGGCTACTTAGTGAGGCCCTCTGCAACTCAGTGAGACCCTGTTTCAAAAAAAAAAAAAAAAAGCTGGGGATGTAGCTCAGAGGTAGAATGTCCCTGGGTTCAATCCCCAGTACCAAAAAAAAAAAAAAAAAGAAGAAAAGAAAAAAGAATAAAAAATGGTAAAAAAAAAAAAAAAAGAATGTGTTTTTCAGGAATTCAGCTGAGCTGGGGAGAGACAGCTGAATTTTCAGGTGTTGGAGTAGCCAGAGAAATCAACAGGCTCAAGATGGAAAAGCAGAGCCTGCCCTCACTCACTGTGGTGGTAAAGCAAGAGTGTAAAGCGGGGGAAATACTGGGAATGAACTCACTTCGTGAGGCCAGGCGATCACTATACTGTACACACGTGGACAGTCCCGCTGTTGACAGAGCCCAGACCAAAGGCTCCCGTAATTTTATGGAGCCTGGTGCCAAGAGAAGGGCAAGAGAGTATTACAGGCAAGAATAGAATAGCATGTTGGATATTTTGAAATAACTAAAAGGAAACTTTAAATGCCTCTGAGTTCAATACCCAATACTAATATAAATAAAAGAAAAAATAAATAAATATGAAAATGAACATCTTTTCTATGTGTCTAGCACCCAACTGCATTTCTTCTTTTTGTAATTTTTTTGTGTTGCCAATATTCTTAGCTTTTTTAGCTCTTATTGAGTTAGAATAATTTCTTGTATTTATCATAAAAAGAGAATTTCTGTTATGATGCAAATGGATTTCAGTTTTCTCTTTACTGAGCTTTTCTTAGAGTGTAAGGTTAGCTGGACTGATTTACATTTTTACATTAGTTTTGTCCTACTCAGGACAATTTGGCCCACTTTTAAATTTTTAGTATGGCATATTCGATTTCAGTTTGAATACTTTTTCAGGGATCCTGTTGAATTTTCCAATTAAGTTTTTGCTTTAAAAATAACATTCTATGATACCACAATAGTAAAATACTAGAAAGTGTTTTTCTCATTCTTGCTGCAACCTGTTACCAACAGGTTGCAGGTGATTCTCAGGGTAGCTGGAAAACACGGACTGCTTCCTAAGTGAACAGCAGAGAAATACATCAAGGGCCAGACAAATGAATAGATCTCAACCTGAAACTGTCATGACTTGCTAGGGTTCCAGACCCTGAACCAGAAATTTCTTGATGATGAGAGCTTTTTTTTTTTTCTTCTTCGGTAACAAGGGTCAGAAAGAAGAAATTTTATTTTTGCAGTTTAGTTTCATGATTTTATTCTTTTTTTTAAATTTTTTTGGTGGTACTAGGGTTCCTGGGAGCCCTTCTACCTCCGGGCTACACTCCCAGACCTATTTTATACTTTTTTTTTTTTTTAATTTGGAAAAAGGGTCTCTTAAGCCAGCGCGACTGGCTTTGAACCTGCGTGATCCTCTTGTCTCCACCTCCCAAGCACGGGGATTACAAGCATGCGCCACCATGCCCAGTGTTAGTTTCATGATTTTAAGAGAGAAAAAAAATCTCAGTTTTGTTTTTCTAGGAAAATGTTTCTCGAATGAAGACATAGTTATTGTTATGTGTTTCTTTTTCTAACTTTATCTATTTATCTATTTATTTATTTACTTATTTAAAACAGGGTCCCACTGAGGCTGATAACCTGTGATCCTCCTATCTCAGCCTCCCAAGTACTGGGATGTCAGGCCTATGCCACCACACCCAGCCTTTGCTTATGTATCTTTCAACCACAATTTTGTGTCTGCTTTTATGAACTTTAAAATCATAAAAACGATATCCTGGAGCTTCTAACACAGACTTATACCAATTCTATAATCTGTTTCACAAGCCATCTACTTAATTGGCTATATCTTTTACTTAGGAGACAAACCTGAAAAAGTATTCCACATGTACATAGAACCTCTATGTACTTGAGGATGCAGTAGGTGGGAGTATGAGAGAGAAGAATAAATAACACATTTGAATAAAAAACACATAAGTGTGACTTTTAATTGAGGCCACCTGGACACGAAGACATCATCGCCCTTTTAAAAGATGTGCACACACTTTTAAGAAAAGAACTGCTTTTCCTAACAAGCCCATTTTAGGACCCTAAGTCCTAAAAGGGGATGAGAACATAAAAACAGGTTACAGTCAATCACTGTTCTTTTAAACACCGGGCCTCTATTCTATTTTCAATTCTTATCACAATATAGTCCACAATTTTTGTTTAGTATTGGTAGATTTAAAAACTAGTCTTTGAGGTCTGATTTTCAATTTAACTCATTATCAATAAAACATATCATTCTACAGGGTAAAAAAAAGCTTAGCATTTTATAATACCTCATCTGAAAAGATGAGAACATGTCTGCACTTTTACAGATGATACGTGTAAAAATATTTCTTCCCTTACGACTAATCCAGCACCTGCCCTTTGGCTGGATTAGTTTTAGGGGAAGTAATGAAGACTAGATTGTCACAAATTGGTAGCACAAGACATAAAGACACGGCCATGTAGATAATATAAATTTCCCATTCTTGTTTTGCTAGAGCCTAGACCCCACACATCAGTCTGATGTAATTTCATTGCAATGTTTAATTACTTGGCACTTGCAAGCCTTTTATTTTTGCATTACTATTTTTCCTGGCAAATGAATAGATTTCACTGCACAGAAATAAATTAGACAGTTTGACACTCAAACTAATCATTACGGCGCTTTGTCCCCTCTGCTCAAAAGATGGGTTGACAGCTACTGAGCATTTATTTGACCATTCTTTGATAACAGGACATCTGTTTGTACATGGGTATTATGAGTGTTACAAACATTTTTAAACTATTTATCTTTGCATTGCCTTAATATTTGGAAGTCTAATTAAAGAAAACTTTAGAAACTATTTGTCTTTAAAAATTGGCTTTATAGTAGGCAATCTAATCAGAGCTAAGGATTAAACAGGGGACCAGGAATGTTGAAGAGGATAAATGCAGAAACATTTATCTCAGCCAGTGTTTGACTGTTAGAAAAACTGAGATCTCAACAGGAGAGGTGAAAACTGGTGGGTAGATAGGCTCAGGTCTGTGACTGACCCTTTCTTTTTCTAGATAGAAATCTACCCTGGAACACTCTTGTGTCAATGGATGCTATCTTCTTGCATATCTGAATATAAGACGGTGGTAAGATCCTAGTAATTAGGGAGCAGCCAGGGATGCAGAGCAAGGACTTGAATATCTCACTTCTACTCCTATAGACAGCATCGGTGCCTCTGCATAAAATTTACTCTGCACTGGTTACTACTATATCCTTTCTTTGCTTTTTTTTTTTTTTAAATGTAACGCACATGTAGAAGTTGCATTTTCTTTTAAATATGTCAGTAAATCTATTGGTTTGGACCTCAAGAGATTGGATCTGAAGAACAGAAGGTGGAAGGAAGCTAGAAGAAAAACTAATGAATTTTTATCTTTATTTTTTATTTTTTTATTTTTTTGGTGGTCCTGGGGTTCCTGGAAGCCCTTCTACCTCCGGGCTACACTCCCAGACCTATTTTTTAAATATATTTTTTAAAATGTGGAAACAGGGTCTCTTAAGCTAGCGTGGCTGGCTTCCAACCTGCGTGATCCTCCTGTCTCCGCCTCCCAAGCGCGAGGATTACAAGGGTGCGCCACCACGCCCAGTGAATTTTTATCTTAAAGATAAAGCTTAAAGATAAAGATTATTTTAATGTTAGGGAGGCTGAGGCAGGAGGATCACGCAGGTTCAAAGCCAGCCTCAGCTACTTAGTGAGGCTCACAGCAACTTAGTGAGACCCTGTTTCCAAATAAAATATAAAATAGGTCTGAGGGTATAGCCTGGAGGTAGAAAAGCCCCTGGGTTCCACCCCCAGTACCAACAAGAAAAAAAAAAGCTTATTTTAAGATCATCTTAGTGGAATATGGACCCTTGACGTAGCTGAATAATTTTTTTTTTCAGGCATATGTATTATAACTTCTTCTGTAACAACGGCAGCAAAGAGTATAGAAGTGTCTGAAAACTGCCAGATGGGGAAAGAATGATATTCATTAATTTAGCTGGGACAAGGGTAAGTAAATAGATGCATTTTCAATTCTGGTGGCAGAGGGATTGTTGAAAATTACACAGGCAGGTATGTGTTTCCCCAAGCATGATTCTTTCTCCCCTACTGCCTTGGGAACGTTTTATGGAAAAAAAATGGACAGCGAACGAACAATGGGTGAACTCTGCTAGAGCATGTAAGTTTGTTCTTCACCCACTAACGTACTCATATTAGTGGTATTTCAGGATAAGACTTTTATTTTTAGATTTTATTATTTAAGAAAATCCTTTTCCCTTATCCTTTCTCTCAATCATGCATTTTTCACCTTAAAAACTCTTATATCTTTGAGAAAAATTTGTGGGCTCTTTTTAGCATAGAGCAGAATTCTTCTTTCTTTTGTTCAGTGTGGTGATTCTAGTTTGATCCACACCACTGCAAGCTGGCTACCCTTGACCAGCACACATTTTCCCAGTGTCACTAAAAGACATAAGAGAGTCATGTAAGATAAGCTGATGTCTTTGGGAAATACAAAAACGTTCTCCCATTCAGAGGAAAAAGGCCCCAAAGAGTTATTTCTCCCTAAGTAAATGTTTCTTAAAGTATGGGGTGTGTGTGTGTGTGTGTGTGTGTGTGTGTGTGTGTGTGTGTGTGTTTAATGTCAAGCTCAGAATTATTGTCTACACTGAAGTACATTCCTTGATTCTATGAGAATAATCAGAAACTGATATCAAATCAACAATATGTATGAGTCTTTTTCCAGTATACATTTATCAGTTTTATCTTTGGATAGAAATAAATAACTCTGAAAAGTCAATTACCCTCATTTTCTTTCACATTTGGGCTATAATTATTGCTTTTTGTCACTGCTGTTAGACCTTTGATACAAAGTTGGGGTTGTATATTATATTCTGGTTCTGAGTCTTTACTGAAAGTCAAATGAAGAAATGTACCTTTGCCAGCAATTTAAGATTACAAATTGAGAGTATTTCTTGATTTTAGGTTGCTTCTCCTGGGCCAGTCTGCTGCAGACTCATGAATGAATTTTTCAGTTAGGTTTTTGTTTAAAATTTTATTCAGTAATTGCTTAGATTATGATTCGGCCAGGCCACTTTTGAAACAACACAATTTTTTGTGTGTCATTTTAAAAATGGGATAATGCATATACCAACCTCAAAGAGTTGTGAGATTAAAAGGAGAAAACAGAAGCAGTGGAATGAGCTGGGAGTGCGCTACCTGGGAAGGTGCTTGGTGGGAAGCGACTACTTGCTGGCAATATTGCCGATATCACAAGTCCCCTAACAGCTTCAGGAGCTTGAGGCCCCATCGCAGCTCCGGTAGCTCCTTCTCCTGGGGTAGGGTCATCTGCGAGAGGAAGCTGAAGCCACTGGGCTTTAGTTTTGAGCTGGGCTTAGCGGTGGGTCACTGTTGTTGGCTTCCATACTCATCAAAGGGCATGATTCATGTCTTAGAACAAGTGACTTGCTGCTCAAAGGCCCTAAAAGAACTAAGCATTACCAGTAGGCTTGTCTACTTATGCTAACTAACTTGATGACATATCCCTGTAATCCCAGAACTTGGGAGGCTGAGACAAAGGAATTTCAGGTTCAAGCCCAGCTTCAGTAACAGAGTGAGACCCTGTCTTGAAATTGAAAATAAAATAGGGCTGAGGGTGTAGTTGAGAAGTAGAATGCTCCTGGATACAATCCCTCAGTCTCTAGTGTTGTCTGTCTGTCTGTCTATCTCTCTCACACATACACACACACACACACACACACACACACACACACACACGTATACACATTGCTAGCAATAATTAAATGCCTTAAATTTGATCATTCCTGTCTAAGAAAGCATACTAACTAAGCTAATATGTTATAGAACACCCCAAACTCAGTATAGAACCTAGCTTCGAGTAAGCAGGAGTCGAATGCCCCTGGGTTTCATCCCCAGAGCCACACACACACAAAAAAGCTAGTCTAAAAAATTAAAACTATGTATTGTGGTTCATCCATGTCCTAATGTATACTTGAGACTCTCACACCTGCTTCTAGGCACAGTAATAAGACAACTACAGACAAAACGAACCAGTATCTTAGCCTTTAAATTTGTTTCCATTTTCCTGCATTCCTGTGAAATGTTACAGAGAAGGGAAATCTCCATTGAGACCTCAGAGCTTACTGCACTGAGTGAAAAACAGGGTCAAAGAAAAGTTATTAAGAATAATAACTACAGCTGGGCATGGTGGAGTACGCTTGAGCGGGTGAGACAGGAGGTTCGAGGTTTGAGGCCAGTCTCAGCTACTTAGTGAGGCCCTTTGTAACTCAGTGAGACCTTGTTTCAAAATAAAAAATGAAAAATAGGGCTGGGGGTGTAGCTTGGAGGTAAAATGCCCATGGGTTCCATCCCCAGTACTGCGGAAAAAAAAAAAAAAAAAAAAAAAAAAAACTCTACTTATGATACCATTTCCTTTATACTTTCTGCTCTTGATTTTAAATACCTTTGATTCCAGAAGGAAGAAAGCTTTGCTAATGCTCTGCTGAGGCTCATATTTTCCATCATGATTGGACGTGTTTGATGGTTTCCATAATTACCCCGAGAGGATGGAAGAGCTATAGCATTAAACCAAAGGCATTTTAAAGGGTCTGAGTTTGTTTCTCCTACCTGCTGTAAGATCAAAAGATATTCATGTATATTCCCCTCCCAAAATAGAATAAAAAGAAATCTAGTGAAAGAAATAAGAACTGGGGGTGTAGCTCAGTGGCAGGACACGCACTTAGCATGTGAAAGGTCCAGCATTCTATTCCCAGAACTGCAGGGGGAAAAAATACATTGCAGAAATGGTCATATCATTTTAGTGATGTAAGTCACTTAAGTGACCCCACAACCTATATTTTATTTTATTAAACTTTTTTTATTGGTAATAACCTATATTTTAAATGAGAATATTAAGGCCCAATGAAAGATTAGAGTTTTACACTGGTAATTAGGACATTAGAAAAGTTTTGAAACCTATCACTCATTTCCTCACCTACTTGTGCTCATCAGCACCCAGCTGAGAACCGTCGGTGACCCTCTTGTACATTGTTAGGACTCTCTGTGCTCTAAAAGAGCTCCGAGCTCTTCTGGAGTTTCTATTTAGTTAATTAGCTTTTAGTCCTCCTAAGTCATACATTGACTGTTTCAAGGTTTCCCGTTTTGTGTTGTTTTGTATTTTCATAGGCTTTTTATTACATCCATCCAAGTTCTGCATTGTAGTTAACGCCTAGAGACGTATCTCACCATCAGGTAGTGGCCCTCTTTATCTTCAACAACGCTTTACCCATAGCTCTATTTTGTCTGATATCAATTGACCTGCAGCACCGTTCTAAAATATTATAGCCTCTTTACCTGTTGATTGGGTATAATTAACTCAATAAGAAGTGGAGAGAGCACTCATCAAAAAAGATGGAGCTCGATAATTTTTTTTCTTATGTCTATCTATTGCCCACCACCTAATCTTGCCAAGAGGAACAAGCCCGAAACCCACCACCCAGGTCAAGAGAGAGAGAAAGAGAGAGAGCAAGTTTCAGTGTGTCGGGAAATCACTGGCTTATTTCAGTGGGTGTTTTCCACATACATTTTTTTCTATGCCCTTCTTTCAACTTCCCTGTCTTTTTATGTTGGAAAGAATTTTCCTTTAAATACTGTGTGACCTTTAGTAAAGTTATAGCACACTTTTTATATACTTATTTATCGTGACAGTAAAATCCAAGTCATTGGGTATTGGCAACATCCTCCACTCCCCAATAAAAAGAGAATTGCTATATTTATTTAGACTTTCTATGAATCTTGAAGAGGGCATCTTTAATTGCTGATACTAAAAGTTCCGATGCATATTTTTAGCACTTTCTTGATTTTACTTATAGCTTAATCTTAATCATGTGAAATGTTTTAGGTTATAAAGAAAAAAAGTAGAAATCCAATGTTTTTTTTTTTCTTGACTATCTAAAAGTGCTTTCAAAAATCTTTCTAATTTTATTGAGTTAAAAGGCCACTTTATTGTGCAGGTAAATTGTGTATGTTTGGGTCTACAAATAAGTTTTATGTTATATTCTATTTAGTTAAATATCTATTTCCTTACCCATAATGTGTTAGGTAAGCAACATAACTTTATACGATGCTATAATACCCGGCTAGAAGAGCTTTCATTCATTAGTCTTCATTTTTAGAAATTTCTTGGGGGTTTGCATACACTTGTTCTCCTAGATCAGGGCTTTTCAACCTCAGTATTATTGACGGACATTTTGGGCTGAGTAACTTTTTGTTGCGTGTGTGTGGGGTGGGGTGGGGGTGGGGTATCCTGCACACTGCAGAATGTTAAGCACCCCTGACCACTATCCCCTGGATCCCACTAGTATCACCTCCACCAGCTGTGAAAACCAAGACAGTCTCTAGGCAATGCCAGTAGAGGAGATCACCATTGGCCCGAGAATCACTGTTCTGCTAAACTTCATAATGATTTCGTCTGAGAATCTCACTAAATTGCTGACGCTGGCCTTGAACCTGTGATATTCTTATCTCAGCCTCCCAAGAACTGGGATTAGAGGGGTACGCCACCCTTTTTTTTAGTAGGGAAAACTTACATGAATCATTTTTAATGCTCCCTTTCTCTAATCTCAAAATACCCAGGGAAAGGGATACTTTGATTAGGGGCATTTAACATATTCAGCTTACTAGGCTTTTAGTATGCCTATAAAGGACTTTATCGATTTACATTAAGTAAGACCTACATTAAACTGATTACTTTCGATTTAAAGATATCTTTGAGAATGGAAATAATTTTCACATGGCTGGCAATATTTGAAATCGTTACTCAATGGTAGTTTCATTCTGTTGTCTAGAGAGATCTTCAACGCACATCTAATTACAAGTAACACCACTCAAAAGAGGGAAGAGCCAGGGGGGTCAAGGACAACCTATGAGGAACCTAAGTAGGGGCTGAAATAACTCATTCTCCTGATATATGGTGCACTGAGAGCCTTTGACAACAGCATTTGGAAGAGACCCACGCTAAGACGACCATCTGAGTTAATAAGCCCCGTTGAGTAATGCTCATCAGCTGATGCTGAACTCAGGCTGAACTCTGGTCATAAACGGGGAAAGAGGAAAGTTGAGAAAGTGTAAATTTTTCATCGTGAAATGGTTGGCCTGAGCATGCAACCCATTCAAAGAGCGACTCTGCAGGGTAGGTAACTTCAGGTCCACCCTCAGGATGATGGGAACCATCCAGTGCCTCAAGTTCTATTCCCAAACCCATCTCTACTGAGGGACTTTGGGGGCGCCCCCTGCAGGATTGAAATTTTCATCTCTAAATTGACTAGTCAGCCGTAGTTTTCTGAAAGCCATGATTGCACAGTCACTAGGACATCTCAGGCAGGGGATACAATCAGATAACGCATAGCTTTGGGTGACTATGTCCATTGTAGGTAAGACTCCGTCCATGTGGACTGTCTGTTGCGGAAATTGTTTTAGCAGCTACTGTCTTGTTAAGATTTTTTTTTTTCACTTTAGAAAAAGTAATGGCAT
The DNA here is from genome assembly GCF_963383645.1 of Muscardinus avellanarius. Classification (NCBI taxonomy): domain Eukaryota; kingdom Metazoa; phylum Chordata; class Mammalia; order Rodentia; family Gliridae; genus Muscardinus; species Muscardinus avellanarius. The sequence continues at coordinate 16,566,744 of NC_137791.1, forward strand.
CTCTTGTGTTTTTCTCTTTTAAAATGCAATACAGCCATACAACAGAAAATTAAAAAGCTAAAATATATGTGTAAGAAGTTAGGCATGGTGGTGCATGCTTGTAATCCCAGTACTTGGAAGGCTGAGACAGAAGAATAGCAGGTTTGCATTCAGCCTCAGCTACTTAGTGAGGCCTTCCATAACTTAATGAGACACTGTTTGAAAATAAAGAATAAAAGACAGTGCTGGGGGCATAGCTCAGAGGTAGAATGTCCTTGGGTTTCATTAAAAAAAAAAAGTGAAAAGAAAAAGACCAAAATTAGCTATAGTCCCACTACCTAAAATTAAGCTCTGCAAACATCTTGGCTTCTCTCTTTCCACGATCTCTCTCAATCTCTCTCTCTCTCTCTCTCTCTCTCTCTCTCTCTCTCTCTCTCACACACACACACACACACACACACACACACACACACACACACACAATGAGCTCTCAGTGAAAACCCATCTGTAATCTCTTAAACAAACAAATACTACTCCTTGTCATTACGGACCTTGCAGGTTGAGCCATGACACCATGACATGACCGTAAAGTCATACTCTGAGGTTTCCAAAAGATTCAGGAACTGCATCTAAAGAAGTCACTTTGGAAGGTCATACTCTATGTTTATTTAAATGCTGATGTTGAGCAGAATATATCTGTGACAGTCTTCTTCTCCTCCTCCTTCTCCTTCTCCTTCTTTTTTTTGGTGGTGCTGGGGTTCCTGGAAACCCTTCTACCTCCGGTCTACACTTCCAGACCCATTTTATACTTTTTATTTGGAAACAGGGTCTCTTAAGCCAGCAAGGCTGGCTTCAAACCTGTGCAATCCTCCTGTCTCCGCCTCCCAAGTGTGGGGATTACAAGTGTGCGTCACCATGCCTGGCCTACTTATGATTTTTAGAAATATCCTTACCCAGCCGGGCGTGGTGGCGCACGCTTGTAATCCCTGTGCTTGGGAGGCTGAGACAGAAGGATCACACAGGTTCGAAGCCATCCTCAGCTACTAAGTGAGGCTCTCAGCAACTTAGTGAGACCCTGTTTCCAAATAAACATAAAATAGGTCTGGAAGTATAGCCCAGAGGTAGAAAACCTCTGGGTTCTACCCAATACCACCAAAACAAACAAATAAACAAACAAACAAACAAACAAACAATACTTACCCTGGTGTGGTGGCACACACTTGTAATACCAGCATTTGAGAGGTGAGACAGGAGGATTGCAGTTCGTGGACAGCCTCAGCTACTTAGCGAGGCCCTTTGCAACTCAGCGAAACCCTGTTTCAAAATAAAGAATAAAAAATAGGGCTGGGGTGTCACCCAGAGGTAGAATGCCCCTGGGTTCTATCCCTAGTACTGCAAAAAAAAAAAAAAAAAAAAAAAATCAATAAAATCCCTTAGCAACTAGAAAAGAGTTTTCTTAACATAATTAGGATAATAAAATAGAAATCTACAAGAACCATTTTTCTTAATGGGGAAACTTTAGTTCAGACACAATCTTGTTAAAGAACAAAAAAGAATGTAAGCCGGGGCGCACTGGCACACACTTGTAATCCCAGCATTCAGGTAGCCGAGACAGGAGGATCTCAGTTCGCAGACAGCTTCAGCTACTTAGTGAGGCCCTTTGCAACTCAGTGAGACCCTATTTTAAAAAAAATAAATAGGGCTGGGGGTGTAGCTTAGAGGTAGAATGTCCCTGGGTTCCATCCCCAGTATTAAAAAATAAATAAACAAAAGAACACAGAGGGTGCAACTATCACTGTTTAATTTCTTACTGGTGCTAACAACAGCTGCCAGAATCCTGGCCAGTTTGATGTCTTTGTACAGTGATAGGACATGGCCAAAGACTCATGAAGGAAGGTTACCACCCATACCACAGCTGTGGGCAAAATATTCCCTGTGGGCACCTCTCATTCTTTCCCACGGGCTCCGGCTGATTGCGAAGGTGGATGCCCAGGGTGACTTTGGCAGACTGAAGGGGCACAGTGGGGTGGGGAGGTCCTTGGTGACTGCGTGGCGCTGGACTCGCTTCCTCTCCCCTCTGGATTGTTACATAAGCACAAAACCAACTTTCATCATGTTCTGCCCTCAAATTTTTCGACCTAAGCATTTAGCCTACTTAATATAGAAATAGGGATGCCACTGTAGCAAGATACTGACACATATGCACTGGATGAGTATTTGGGCATCAGGAGACAGTACGTGGGAGATGCTAGAGAGCATCCTGGGATAAAAATGCTATGCTGAGACAAGTGGGCTTTGTCTACGCAAGCTTGGATGGAATAGCATGTATCTTCTGTGCCTGTAGTTAGAAAGAGCTCACATTTTAATGTTTGTTAACGGTTACATGCAGCTTTTAATACTATCCTAAGGGGGAAATTATGTTTGGGAGAAAACTGGCTGATTTTCAAGAAGAAATTAAGGATCTCAGAGCGTCAAGGAAACCAAAGGCTTTTGGACCTAAGACAGTAGGAGATAAGTCAGAAAAAGGCTTAGAGGAAAAATACATGTCAGTGCTTCTCATTAACCACAGGAGCTCAGCCCGTGGCTAAGTTCACATTCAGGATACTGTTTTTCATCTTAGCCTATTATTGGAGGCTTCAAAGAAACTCCCATTAAGTTTGAGGAGAAATAAAGGAATTTAGAACTGTGGTTCAGAAAGAATTGGGTATGTAGTTACAGGTAAAAGGAGCTGACAAAGTGCGATTGATTAGAAGTCACTTACATTTCTAAGAAATTTGTATTGCCAAAGAATCGTGAGCCTGGTCCGAAACAGCCTTTGTCTGCCTCTTCGGTAAAACAACCCTGGACACATTAAATGACAGGATAGTGCACAGTGCAAACACACTCACACTCATTTCAAATGTGGCCTCTTCTGAATATAAGCTTAAGAGCCCTGGAAAACAATGGGCGTTTCTTCCACTTCCAGAGACAAGGTTTTCATAGTGTCTCCCCAGCAGATTCTTCATTGCTATGGACCAATGACTGATGTGTGCTGATTATACCCAGAGGCATTCTAACCACTAATCTACACCCCTGTCCCTCTTTATCTTTTTATTTTGAAACAGGGTCTCACTAAGTTGCTGAGGGTCTCATTAACGTGCTGAGGCTGGCCTCAAACCTGTCACTCCCCATCTCAGTCTCTAAAAACTGAGGACAGGTGTGTGCCACCATGCCTGCAAATACGGGCAATAACCCACTTAGGGAAAGAAGGCTTTCCGAGTGGCCAGGAACCGGAGAGAAGGGTTAGGGTGGAGGTCCAGTTTCCAATTCTGGTGGAGGAATTATGGGGAAAATTATTCACATAAATACAAAAGTCCACATTGGTCACTTTGCTTTGAGAAACTTTTTCATACTAAGGGGAAATACAGTGCTATTTGTATTTTTCAGTCTATCTTTGGGATATTTAAAAACAAAACAAAACAAAAAATAACAAAAAACACCATCATGAACTCTGAGTCTGTCCTAGTTTGACTTCAGGAAGAGTTAACCGCATACTCTTTTATGTAACAACCATTTAGGAGGACTCTGACAGAGCTAGAGTGTGAAGATTCTCTGCTATCACCTCAAGACTCACGATTGCACGGGACACAAGAGGGACAGATATAAGAGAGACAGGTCACAGCACACTGGGGTCGCACTGTGTGGATTAAACTACAATATGTAAGAACGCTGGGATCTCAGACCTGCCATGCATTAGGAGTTTTGTAAAGACCTCCAGATGAGTAAATAAAAGCAAATTATATAGGGTTTTAGAAAAATAATTATGGCTAGGGCTGGCGACACACGCCTGTTATCCCAGTAATTGCGAGGTTGAGATAGGAGGATCGCAGGTTCAAGGCCAGACTCAGCAACTTAGCGAGGTCCTGTTTCAAAATAATATTTATTTATTTATTATTTTTTGTGGTACTGGGAGTGGAACCCAGGCACTTTTCTACATCTGGGCTATACTCACAGACCTATTTTATACTTTATTTGGAAACAGGGGCTCACTAAATTGCTGACAGCTTTACTAGGTAGCTGAGGCTGGCTTCTAACCTGTGTGATCCTTCTGTCTCAGTCTCCCAAGCGTTGAGATTACAAGTGTGCGCCACCACGCCTGGCAAAAATAGTAATTAAAAACAAAATTTTTTTTAAAGGGGTGGGGAAGCCGGGTGTGGTGACGCATGCTTGTAATCCCAGCATTTGGGAGGCTAAGACAGGAGGATCATGGTTTGCTGTCAGCCTCAGCTACTTAGTGAGGCCCTCCACAACTTAGTGAGACCCTGCTTCAAAATAAAGAATAGAGAGCTGGGTGTGGTGGTGCATGCTTGTAATCCCAGCGCTTGGGAGGCTGAGACAGGAGAATTGCACAGGTTCAAAGCCAGACTCAGCAACTTAGTGAGGCTCTCAGCAACTTAGTGAGACCCTGTTTCCAAATAAAATATAAAATAGGTCTGGGAGTATAGCTTGGAAGTAGAAGAGCCCCTGGGTTCCACCCCCAGTAACACACACACACACACACACACACACACACACACACAGAGAATAAAAAATAGGGCAGGGGGTGTAGCTCGGAGGTTGAATGCCCCTATGTTGCATCTCCAGACCAGCAAAAAAAAAAAAAAAAAAAAAAAAAGGACTGGGGATATAACTCAGGGGTAGAATGTCCCTGGGTTTAATCCCCAGTAATCCCCCACCTAAAAAATAATAAAATAATAATCTAAAGAAAGAAATATAATTATTACATGCTGGGAGTGTAGCTCAATGGTTGGGCAGACAGTGGGTTACATCTTCAGAAATGCAAAAGGAATTTTCACCTGATCATCGTTCCATAGAGAATTGGACTCAGCTGTAGGAGAGGACGAACAGTAGCTTATTCATATGTCATGGGACGTGGGCTACATAAAGCTCTCACATCATGTGCTCACATGACTCCGGTGGAACAGCTGAGAATGCCATTTGGCTTCTCTTTGGGTTTCTTTGTAAGTCCTCATGGGAACCATGGTCATTTTCTACCTGGGGTGGCTAGTACGTATCTAGAAATAAACTTTTTTCCTGGAGGAGACTTAGAATTAGAGGAATTAGCTCTTCTCTTTAAGACATTCATTTTTTAGCTTTGAAAGGATCTTTTTGCAAAGTCACCGTGCATTTTGAGCACACCCCCCAAAAAAACATATGTTTTGTAAGATATGAACAATAGTACCCCTCCAAAATGCCAAAGCTGCACGTCTTTGAACTGGCGAGCTAGCCTGGGGCTGTTCAACAGGAACCAGCAGTGCTGAGCTACATTTGAGCCAGCGGGACAGGTTATTAAACAAGAAGAAAGAAACTAGAATATCACACACCTTTTTTCCCCTGAACTTCTAAATGTATGCGCCCGTATTTTTGGTTTAGTTCAAGGCAAACACTATTTTTCCTACCTGAAAAACAATTTATACACACCTTTCCATATGTAAACAGAGCCTGTTCACTTGGAAATTTTCATGGCTGTGCAGTAGTCAATTTTGTTTATACACTGACAAGTAAACTAGGATACACACACACACACACAGACATTATTAAATTGTGAAATACTTAGGCTATTTTCTCTCTGTTTTTATTTCATTTTATTTTATTGGTCTTCTTTGTTGTTATTAATAAGGTAAATTACAAGAAAAGAACTCGTGAAATTGTGTGTTCTTTTATCGCACCTCCTGGAACTCAGTCTCCCAAGTATTGCAATTACAGGGATATGCCACAACTCCTGGCCAGTAAAAGGATTTATAATAATTCAGAGTACAAAAAAACTCCACTACTTGCATTTTTCATAAATGGACTTGTTTTCTATGTTTTCTACACACAAGTAAGGCAGTACCTTGCAAGTAAACCTGTAAAATACAATTATGTTTATCTTTTGACCTGGCTTTTCCCATGTTAATTATGGCTTAATGCCAAGCCCCACAGCTTTATATAAATTTAAATATAGCGTTTTAACTTCTTTTTTTAGAATTTTACTGGTGCAACATGATTATACATGTAGTGAGATTCAAAGTGGTAGATTCAGGTGTGCACACCACGCTCTAGACCTGGCTCCCTCCTGACCCCTCCCTGCCCCTCCCTCCAGCTAGTTCTCAAAAGCTGTTCATTCTCCCTCACAGAAGCGGGTGGTGTCTCTAATCACCTTCCAACGATCTTTCAGGGTAAGAATCCTCTTTCCATCCAAAAGTGTCTATAGGCTTTCTCCTTTGGGTTAAATCAGAGTTATTTAGACCCAGGAGAGAGAAATCCAAGATCTTTAGTTTTTGAGGGAAAGAGTTGAGGAGAACATCAGACATTATATCAACATATATAAATAAACCAGGTTATATAAATAAACCAGGTACTATAGGCTTAAATACCTATTGGAAAGTTTGGCCAGGGTTGTACAAGCCTGAGCATGAGAGGAAGTCTGTTTTCTATTTTTTATTTCTCGTTCATTGAAATTAAGATCTTCCTCTGATCTTTCCATTTTTTGGTAGCTGTGTTTTTCCTTCTTGCAGGCATCGTGAGAGTTCTGGCGAAACTTCACCAGTCCTCCTGGGATCCCTGCTACATACACAGATTTCGATTTTGTTCTCTGATTGCTAGATGCTTCCTATGCTTTCATATACATACATACATATACATATACATACACACACACACACACACACACACACACACACACACACATATATATATATTATATTATATATCTCCGGGCTACACTCCCAGACCTATTTTATATTTTTTAAATTTGGAAACAGGGTCTCTTAAGCCAGCACAGCTGACTTTGAACCTGCGCGATCCTCCATTACAAGCCTGCACCATCACGCCCGGCTTGTTTTTATATTTTGCACACTTCTGTGTCTTTGCATTTCAGCCTGAATATTTTCTTCTGTTCTACACTTCACTTTTCTAGTTCTCTATTCAACTGAATATAATATGCCATTTAACCTATCTATTGAGTTACTAATTTCAGTTAAATGTACTTTTTGGTTCTAGGATTCCCAGGTAGTGTGTGTGTGTGTGTGTGTGTGTGTGTGTGTGTACATGGATGTGCTTTACTGGAGGTTGAACTCAGGGGCATTCTACCTCTGAGCTATATCCCCAGCCTATTTTCTTTTTTAATTTGAAGCAGGGTCTTACTAAGTTGCACAGGGCCTCCCTAAACTGCTGAAGCTAGCCTTGAACCTGTGATCCTCTTGTCTCAGCCTCAGACATTTCTTTTTGTATATCTACTCAGTGAAAGAGCCCGTTGTTAATACACTGGTGACCAAATAGAAAGAACATTGATTGTGTAGGAAACAAGGTTAGCATGTAGAAGAGAGACCTGCATCCCCAGGTTTACTGTGGCCCTGTTCCCAGTAGCCACGATAGGAAGCAGCCTTGGTGCCCATCAGCAGATGAATACATAAAGAATGCGTGGTATGTGTGCATAGGGGCGGATTCAGCAGCCACAAAGAAGAATGAAGTTACTTCATTTGCAGGAAAATGATGAAGCTGGAGGACATCATGTTAAAGGAAATAAGCCAGAACCAGAAAGACAAGCAACAAAAACAAAAACAAAACCCTGCAAGTAGAAGGGGAAAGGGAGTAGGGAAGGTGAGTGCGGGGAGGGAGGAGAGAGAAGGAAGAGTGCTTGCTTGCCTATAGGAAGAAGTGTATGTACCAGTACTGGGAATGGCCTAGGAAGATTTGAGAAAGCTATGATTATTAATATATTCCAAAAATTGGGTGAGGGGCAAATCTGTCAAAGGACTTGGTTTCTGCCTAGAAGCAGGCAATTATTCCAATGTACATTAACCTTGATAAAGGTAATTAGCAAGTCTATAGGAGAGGGAAACTAGGACTTACCCATCCTCATTCTAAAGACAGGTTTACATAATAATTGGATAATTTAGCTAGGATGGGTCAGCCTTCATGAAAGGAGACACCTCGCCACACCTTGCTGGGGGAGGAACCTTACAGGGATGTTTACTACATAAGAATTATGTAAACAAGATGGAGGTCATAGGTATAAAAAGTCCAGTCCGTGCTGTATCTTGGGTGGGGCATTCATTTGAACCACCCCCTCCATGCCATTCTGGCATAGGGCTGTAACTATCTCCTGTATTTCTATCTTTTTTGATAAACTTCTTTAAATCTTCAGCAAGAGTCTGGGCTAATGTGTATTTATACTTAGCTCAGGACAAGAACCTGTGGTTTTTCTGTGTTTTTCTGTTTTTTGGGTTTTGTTGTGGTTTGAGGGAAATTGTGTCCGGGACCCTAACAGGGTTCCCCGGGGACAGTTTCTCCAAAACCATATCATCTCACACCATAACAAATATGAGATGGCAAAAAAACCCGACAACCCAATAATAGCCTTCACAAGTGAAATGTTTCCATAGGGTATCTATTTATTATTTTTTATATTAAAAGAATAAAGATTTTTATTAAGCATTGTAAGCTTCATTCAGTATTCCCCAGATATGCCATACCACAATCCATCCCCAGTCAACCAGACCCAGCAGCAGCTCATTCCTCACAATCCGTGCGTTAGGGCAGAATTCCCTTCAACTTAGAGTAAGTAAGATCCTACTTGGCTCTTTCGGGCGCGGGCTGGGGAATTGCAGCTCATTTCTGATCACTAAAGCGACGAAGAGCATCGGAAGTACAGGAAAACTGTAAGAAGTGATTCTCATTTCAAGGTACATTTTGCGAAACATGAGCAAAAGCATCAAAGTGATAGAAGTCTGTCTGTTTCTACTAAATTCTTAATGGGAAAGTTCTCAAGAACAAGCGGTTTGTTCCCTGCTATGGAAAGGAGAGGGTCGTTTTATTTTATTTATTTATTTATTTATTTATTTACTTACTTACTTACTTATTTGTGGTACTGGGGTTCCTGGAAGCCCTTCTACCTCCGGGCTACACTCCCAGACCTATTTTATATTTTTTATTTGGAAACAGGGTCTCCTAAGCCAGCGCGGCTGGTTTAGAACCTGCGTGATCCTCCTGTCTCTGCCTCCCAAGCGCGGGGATTACAAGCCTGAGCCACCGCGCCTGGCTCGTTTTATTTATTTTTAAGATCAAGGTATTTTTTTTTCTTCATAGGATTTTATATTTTGCTAATATGATATTTAAAGTGACCTAGCTATAGAAATCTACGCTGCTTGACGGGAAACGAGCAAGGAAAAATTATCCCGGCCTGGATGTCTGTATCACCACAAACCACATTATGATGTGAGACTGTGATGCCCCAATAAAAGTAGCGAAAATGTTCATCTCAGGCGACGACCATTAGCTGCTATTTACTGAACCTGTAGATGGTGCTGGCCACCCCAAATAGGCATTCTACCTCTGAGCTGCACCCCCCATCTATCTTATTTTTAATTTTGAAATAGAATTTAAGTTTTTTTTTTTCAATACTGGGGATTGAAACCAGGACTATTCTACCTCTGAGCTACACCCCCAACCATGTTTTATCTTTTTAAAAAATTTTTGGTGGTACTGGGGTTCCTCGAAACCCTTCTACCTCCGGGCTACACTCCCAGACCTATTTTATATTTTTTATTTGGAAACAGAGTCTCTTAAGCCAGCACGGCTGGCTTCAAACCTGCGCGATCCTCCCGTCTCCGCCTCCCAAGCGCGGGGATTACAAGCGTGCGCCACTATGCCAGGCTTAATTTTGAAATAGTCTCCCTAAATTGCTGGGTGTCTCGCTACGTGGCTGAGACTGACTTTGAACCTGTCTCAGCCTCCCAAGTTCAGGGATTATAGGTTGGCACCATCCGGCCCAGGTAAGGCTCTTGCTCTTAACGAGCCACAGTTAAATAGAGGACCAAGTTCAGATCTTAGTCTTGTAACAAAAGAGGTGCACATGCTGTGAGCATTCACAGGACCCTTTTAATGAAATCTAGGCGGCAGAGTGATGTTTTCCAATGCTGTGTGCATGTATCCCTTACTCTGAACTACATGATGATGTGAGGGTATAATGCACCAATAAAAGGAAATGAAATGAATAAAATTAATAAAAATGTGCAGCTCAACGGAGCCAGAAGCACGCATGTGTCAGAGCTGTCTTTGCACTGTGACTCGCAGGTCTTTGCTTGCCGTGGGGCAGAACTTTCTTGTTTATTTTAGTCAGGCTGCTTTTTAGCTTTTAGGAGTTTTACTGTGAGAAATTTGTAGCGTCTGACAGGACAATAAACCAGAAGTCTGGTTCCATAATTTGGCTAGCGTGTATTGTGCTGTTATGAACATAGCTATGCATAAATCACTACAATATTCTAACTAGGTGTCCATCGGTAGATGAATGGGTCATGAAATTATGGAATAAATACAAAATGAAATGCTACTCAGTTGTGAAAAAGAACAAAATGATGTCATTTGCAAGAAAAGGGGTGGAACTAGACAATGTCCTGCTAAGTGACATCGGCTGGGCGGAACAGGTAACAGGTCACACTTTCTCTCTTATGTGGAAGCCAGGGAGAAACTGGGATGCAGGAGGGAGTCCAGATAAAGGAGGAGGAAGCCCAGCGGAGCGATGGAGCGATGGACGGGGTTAAGGAAGGGAAGGAGGTGGGGAGGGAGGGAGACTCGATGAAGGAAACGCCTCAATGGGCATTATGTACATAGATGAATTGATCAATGATGACCTCACTGTCATGCACAGGGAATGGGAGGGAGCAGGGTAGGATGGGGGAGGCTCATCAAGTGTGTGTATGCATGTCCCCGGCACTCTATATTGTTATGTATATGCTATATATTGCAATATATATATATACACACACACACACACTGCGGATGGAACCCAGGGGCATTTTACTTCCAAGCTACACCCCCAGCCCTATTTTTTATTCTTTATTTTGAAACAGGGTCTCACTGAGCTGCAAAGGGCCTCACTAAGTAGGAGCTGAGGCTGTCCTTCGGAACAACTATCCTCGTGTCTCAGCCTCCCGAAAGCTGGGATTGCAAGCCTGCGCCTCCATGCCGGGCTCTAAAAGAGAGAGTAAGAAATCCAGTGCTGGGTCACTCTCTTCGTGTCACTGAAACACCTCATCCTCCACTCTGTCCTTGTTCTTCCGATTCATTCCTCCTCAAGGCCCCTCACTTTTCTGTACTCCTTTTCTCCCTCCTCCAAACCCTCTGTTCACATCTGTATAAAAAAAACATCCGGCGCTAAAGAATACAATTTTCTAATGGGCTCTGCCACCCCCTCCCACCCTAGTCCCCAATTTTAAGAAATTCAGTATGAGTCATCTGTAGGTCACATTGTCTTTACAGAAAGGATTTCTGAATTACACTTTGGTGTGTGTGTGTGTGTGTGTGTGTGTGCTGATTATTAAAAAATGCAAAGAGAATAAAGGTCATCTCTTCCCACAGACACCAAGTTTAAATGTGAAAAAAGTTCACACAGAGAAGTACAGAGAAATTGCCCAGAAAAGCTTAAGGAGGTTAAAGCAATTTGTACATTAATTGTCTGCTCTGTTCTGAAGCTCTGGAGGAGACCGCCAGCCATCTAATCTCTTATTGTCTTTGATTTGTAAATTACTTTAGAGACAAGGTTAGTCTCCGGTCCTCCCTTAGGTCCTCCCCCAGTTCTGCATTTTATGCTTATTGAAAGAAAGTACATTTGAATTACATTGGCACTTGGGTCATCCATTGGATTAAATTAACCTAGAATACTCTTAAACTACTTTAACATTATATATCAACAGAAATGTTCTGGGTTTTTTTTATTCCCATTGTTTATTTTAAATAGGTGAGTTAGTACAAAGACATTTTCTGAAAATAAAAGTAGGGTAAGATTAGATTTTAAATTTATTAAAAATAAAGGTAAGTTTACAGGCCCCAATATGTACATATGACTTACTGAATTATCACGCAACAATGGAAAGCCATATTGCTTCTCATTAATTTAGAAATAAACTATAAGAAGGCCTTTTATGTTTTTATATTGACTTTTTAAATTTCTTTATAAATGAATGCTAAGCTATTTAGCCACAAAACTATTCTCTTATATCTAGAAATTTCTTTTCTTTTAGATAATTTAAAGCATTTTACAAAGTTTTATTAACAAGAGAAACTGAGATTGGATAGAGAAAAGAATTTAATTGAGAACACAGAGTAACTTATTGAAGTATTCACCTGCATGTCAGGTTTGCATATTTTGCTGCATCTACCATTATTAAGTTTTTTTTTTTTTGTAAAAAAAAGGTTATTCCTTCTTCTTTCTTAGGATAATAGAAATAATCTTTTCAGTGGAAAACAATGCATAAGTCAGGGCTCATGGCAGGCACTAATGTTAAACAAGTTAGCATGAACAGACCATTTTTATATATTTAACATTTCACTAATTTTTAATGAGAAAAGTCTTTTGTGCTATTTCTGCATTAAGTAATAAATGTATCATTATATACATTTATATTTATTCATGTGAGTAAAATATTATCCTTATTAGTATAATACCATATTTTGCCTGTTCAGCAATGAATAAAATGGATGATAGGAATCCATTGCCCCTTTTAATTTATTTAAAACAATAGAGACTCAAAAGTGTAGAAGGAGAAGAAAACTTAGATTTCATGGAGATGCTACAAGCCCTTCATTTGGCAACATCACTATTCAAATACAATAGCATAGACTACATTAGCCTTCAAGAACAGCAGAGGGAGTCAACTGAAATTATGGATCAGGATTCTTAATCAATTAATTATAAAAATTATGCCAACACAAAATCAAGCATGCAAGGAAATAAATGTTCTGTAAGTATTAGTAAGCAGTTTTTTCTTTTTGTCTTCCCATGGTTAAATCACTGGAGCTCATTATGCTAAAATTTCTTCCTAAATGACATGACTTAGGCAGGTACATAATTTGTTGATGTGTCCAATTCACACACTCATTCTTCATTTGACCCAAATCTCATGTCTTCTTTGAGTTCTTCCAAAATCTGGCTGGGTGAGCGCATTCTCATCGGTTACTCGTCTGTAGGATGGTAGGAGAAAAATAGAAAAGGTCAGTACAAGATATATATTTAAACACATCAGGAAACTGTGGTACAAAAGAAATCTGAAGATTCTACACTCTCAGGTTCTCATTGAGTTGCAGAGAGGGCCTCGCTAAGTAGCAGCGGACAGCCTCAGCTGTCCTCCTGTCTCAGCCTTCCAGGTGCTGGGATTACAAGCTTGCACCACCACACCCAACTCTATTTTTATTTTTTTATTTTTATTTTTTGGTGGTACTGGGGTTCCTGGAAGCCCTTCTACCTCCGGGCTACACTCCCAGACCTATTTTTACATTTTTATTTGGAAACCGGGTCTCCTAAGCCAGCGCGCATGGCTGGCTTCGAACTTGCGTGATCCTCCTGTCTCTGCCTCCCAAGTGCGGGGATTACAAGCGTGCGCCACCACGCCCGGCTATTTTTCTTTTTTTAAAAGATACTTTGTGCCTAGAAAAAATCTCACTAAGCTAAAGACAATTCTCACATTTAAAAAAAATCCTATAAGCCGGGCGTGGTGGCGCACGCTTGTAATCCCCGTGCTTGGGAGGCTGAGACAGGAGGATCACACAGGTTTGAAACCAGCCTCAGCTACTTAGTGAGGCTCTCAGCAACTTAGTGGGACCCTGTTTCCAAATAAAATATTTAAAAAATAGGTCTGGGAGGATAGCCCGGAGGTAGAAAGCCTCTGGGTTCCACCCCCAGTGCCACCAAAGGAAAAAAAATGCTGTAGACAAAGCATTCATGCAACAGATTCCAAATGAATTCTGATTGGTTATCTCCTCTCCTAACCTAGAAAGAAGCAACTCACTAATTCATTTCCCTTTCCAAAAAGCAAGGGGCAATACAAGTATCAACACCAACCTGGAGGATGTCCGGTTTCAACGGAACTTAAAGGCATGTCTTCGCCTTGCGAGGGAGGAGGTTGGATGTCAAGTGAACTTTTCTAGGAATAAAAACCAAAACAAAACAAAAATATTAGCACCACAATTTTCTAAACCGAAGACACTGAATATTAAATGCCTCGGATTAAAAATATTTTTTTCTAAAGTTTTTTTTTTCCTTTTGGTCATAGTTTACCGTGTAGGGTGTTTTTAGAATGAGTCATTATTTCATAGGTATATACATTATAAAATATAGTCATTATTTTATAAATATAGTGTGTCTATCGACATTGATTTAAGCTTCTATTTGCATTTCTTTCTTTTTATATGCTTTTGTCAACTATAAATCATGTTGACAGTCACATACATGCACGCAGCACTTGGTGTCCCCTTCAGCTGCCTCCCCATCCCCCCCTTCCCCATCAGAATACTGAGGTTCACATGTGTATTTTCACATATGTTCACATAGCCGATGGTACTAAGTCCTTGGAATTCAGGAGGTTCGCTATTGCCCCTGTACAGTGATTCTCCTGTATTTCCTTGCCACAGTGGAGAGTAAACATGAAAATAAAATTAAAACGGGTATGATTCCTTATTCATGTCCATCAAAATTAAATTCTCAAGTATACACAGAGGAAATTCCCTAAACTTTGCAGACTAAGGATTCCATTTACTTTTCGGGTTTCAGAAGACCATCCAAAGGAGAAGACAACTCTGCCGTAAACTCTCAAGCAGACGATGTGTTTTTCTCCAGTATTTACACTTTGAACAAAGAGGGCATCTCATTATCAAGTCCCTTCCCAGGCTCTCTCACACAGCAGGCACTCTCAGGTTAATAAAACCACTTTATTTGCTAGCATCAAAAGTTGCCCGCTTATAATCCTAGCATTAGGGAGGCTGGGACAGGAAAATCTCAGTTCATGGACAGCCTCAGCTACTTAGTGAGACCCTTTGCGACTCAGACCCTGTTTTAAAAAAACAAAAATACAGCCGGGCGTGGTGGCGTAATCCCCGCGCTTGGGAGGCGGAGACAGGAGGATGGCGCAGGTTCGAAGCCAGCCACGCTGGCTTAAGAGACCCTGTTTCCAAATAAAAAAATATAAAATAGGTCTGGGAGTGTAGCCCAGAGGTAGAAGGGCTTCCAGGAACCCCAGTACCACAATATCTATCATCTATCTATCATCTATCTATCTATCTATCTATCTATCATCTATCTATCTATCTATCTATCTATCTGTCTGTCTATTGGGCTGGGGGTGTCGCTCAGAGGTAGAATGCCCCTGGGTTCCATCCCCCCAAAAGTTGTTTGTACCCGTACTTGGAGCAAAACTAAAAAGTGAATTCTTACCCTTGTCAGTCGGCTGATACAGAGAGACAAAAGGAGGATAGTTCCAATGATACCAAACATCACGCCAAAAATAATGACTATGATCACTAAAAGAGAAAAAGAGAAAAAAATTATAGTGTGAAATGTATAACCACATAGCAATTGAAAGACCTAACAGGCACAAGGAAGGCTATGTCATCTTGCCTTTCTATAAGAAAATACATTAAGACCGCATAATTTTATGCATATTTTATCTTTCAAAAAATTGGGGTTTTCACATTTATCTTTTGGAAAACTGGAACTTTGAGTGATAAAATCTCTGATCCACGGTTATGCAAGTAGTTAATAGAAGAACCAAGGCCTAAGAGTTTTAATTCCAAGTCCAGTGTGCTTTATGTAATTATAGATTAGTTACTCAGAAAAATCTACGCTGATAAGGGGAAAAAAACACATCCTCTTTCATCATTTGAACCTCAAGAGAGGAAAATAATGTTGTAATCTATCAAAGATATCAAATGAGCTGGGCGTGGTGGCATAGACTTGTAATCCCAGCGCTTGGGAGGCTGAGACAGGAGGATCGCGGTTCGCGGACAGCCCCAGCTACTTAGTGAGGCTCTTTGCAACTCAGTGAGACCCTGTTTAAAAATAAAGAATAAAAAATAGGGCTGGGAGTGTAGCTCAGAGGTAGAATGTTCTTCCTGAGTTCCACACCCAGTACTGCCAAAAAAAAAAAAAAAAAAAAAGATCAAATGGATTATAAAATCATGAGTTTGGAAGGAAACTGGAATAAACTTTATTATACATGAGTGAATTATGTCAAATGAGGATAAATTACTTAGCCTAGGTCAAGCAACTAGTTAAACGTAGAATTGTAACTATAATCCAGGTTGTTATAGTCTAACCATGTGTTTTTTCACAACCTCTTTATGTGCAGTCACTAGGCTAGTGATTGAAAATACTTTTAAGATTTTTTATGTAGAGAATGAAGTAACTTTAATTACATTAGAGGAATTCCCCATATGTATAGTGCTACCCAATGCAATAAATAGAACAGAAGGCTGGACATGCAGATCAAATAGCACACTTATTTGGCTAATCTAGATCTGAAAGACCTACTCTTGATCAAGAAAGCAAAGGTTGTTTTGATGAAAAAGTAGCTTTACCTCCTATTGTTGGTGTCTGGCCTTCTTGTCTATTTCAGTTAAGTTTATGAGGTACAGATGAAGTTCTACCATCAATTTTTTCCTATGTGAAATGTGGACACAGGCCAGTGTGAGAGTTCCAAATGAGGAATAGTAAATGAGCACATAAATTAACTAGAGAGGAATCCAACAGTCCCTAAAAAGAGCGAGGAATGACATCATTCTAGTGGAGGTTGAGACGAGGGTCTCCAAATAGCAGTATAGGGCTGAACAGGAATCAGGATCAAGACAAATAGGGTTTGTATGTATTTTTTATGTGATATTAATTAATTTGGTGATTTAAAGCTACTTTCTTTATATTAGGGAATTTTAGCTTATTTTATAAGCTAAGAGCCTTTCCTCAGGTACTCATGACTGATTAGAAACTAAAAAAATTCTACTTTAAGAGAAAAATGGTTAAATTATATATTTCTATTTCCAAAGTGTCTTAAAAATAAGAAATGTTTCTTTTAAGTATACAAAGAGGAGATTTTTTATTAACCATATGACTTTTTATGACAATAATTAAGAACATGTGCTCTTTTGTTTTAAATGGACACTTCTTACTTAGGCATCTGAAAGTGGCAATATAGAACTGAAACTAGAATGACCATTAATTCTATAGCAAATATTAACATACCTGGTTCTGAGAAAATGTGCTTCAATTGTTCTCTTCCTAAAAATACAAAATTTCACAATAAGTCAGAAAAACAGGGTATGTCCAAAGGAAAAACAAAACAAAATATTTTCGAATTAGATCTTTTAATTAGATTTTTTTCTTAACCATGTTTTGGAAGATGATGGTCAACTTTCAACATTAAGCTAATAAAATTAATTAGAAGATGTGTTAGTGTAACTACTCAACAAGTATTCATGGGTGAGAAATTTGCAAACTGTCTCATTTATGAAAGGGGAGAAGGTGAGAAGATACTGAAAGAACTATCTATGGGCTTCTGCAAGAAGGAGTGTGCTTTTTTTTTTTTTTTTGCAGGTTTGGGGTTGGAACCGAGGGGTATTTGACCTCCGAGCTACACCCCCTGCCCTATTTTTATTCTTTATTTTGAAACAGGGTCTCACTGAGTTGCAGAGGGCTTCACTAAGTAGCTGAGGCTGTCCGAGAACTGCAATCCTCTGGTCTCAGCCTCCTGAATGCTGGGATTACAAGTGTGCACCACCATGCTTGGCCAGTGTGTTTTTTTAAACAATATAAAAACTGTGAGAAGAAAGAGATACACCGAGCCATACTTGACATAGACTCTAGTACAACTCAAAGAGGGGTCAGGTGACTATTTGTTTTCAGATTTATGGCACAGCCACTGTCTGAATCCCAAACTTTGTTGTGTCTCATTTGAGCTTTGTCAGTCGTTCCAATGGGTTCCCTGTCAGTAGAAGTCTCTAGCAGAAGAGGAGGGCATAGGTTCAACACTCCAACATAGAGACACAAATAGAACCTTCTTCAACAAGACCCCCAAAGCTCAGGAAATTAAATCAAGAATTAATAAGTGGGATAGCATTAAACTGAAAAGTTTCTGCACATCAAAGGAAACCATCAGGAGTCTAAAGAGACAGCCTATGGAATGGGAGAAGATCTTTACCAGCTATTCCTCTAATAGAAGACCAATACCTAGAATATACAAAGAACTTAAAAGTTTTTGGTTTTTTACTAAAATAATAATATTAATAACCCACTGGGCTTGGGGGAGCATGTCTGTAATTCCTGTACTTGGGAGGTTGAGACAGGAAGATTGCATATTCAAGGACAGCCTCAAAAAGTATTGAGACTTTTTATCAACCTAGTGAGATCCTGTTTCTAAATAAAAAATAAAATTGGGCTGAGGGTGTAGTTCGAAGGTAAAATGCCTCTGTGTTCCGTCCCCAGTACAACAAAAAAAGGAAGAAAAAGAAAAAAAATCAAGAAATGAGCAAATGAATCGAATAGACACTTCACAAAAGAAGATATATGAATGGCCAATAGATTAATAGGTACATAAAAAATTGTCAACATCATTAACAATTAGGGAGATTCAAATCAAAACTACACTGAGATCCTATCTAACCCAAATCAGAATGGCAATCATCAAGAAGTCAAATAACAATAACTGTTGGCAAGGATATAGAGAAATAGAAACTCTTTTACACTGTTGGTGGGATTGCAAACTAGTTCAGCCACTGTGGAGATCAGTTATGGAGATTCCTTAGGAAACTGGAAATGGATCCACCATACGATGCGGCTATACCACTCCTGGGTATCTTTCTAAAGGGGCCGAAATTAGAGAACTACAGGAATATATGCATACCCATGTTCACAGCAGCGCAATTCACAATCGCCAACTAGGTGTCCATCAACAGATGAAGGGATTACAAAATTATGGGCTATACACACAATGGAATTCTACTCAGCAATAAAGAAGAACAAAATTATGTCATTTGCAAGAAGATGGAAGGACCCAGAGAACATTATGCTGAGATCAGCCAGTCACAGAAAGTGAAGGGTCCTATGTTTTCTTTAATATGTGCAAGCTAGAAGCCGGGCGTGGTGGCTCACGATTGTAATCCCCGCGCTTGGGAGGCTGAGACAGGAGGATTGCACAGGTTCGAAGCCAGCCTCAGCTACTGAGTGAGGCTCTCAGCAACTTAGTGAGACCCTGTTTCCAAGTAAAATATAAAGTAGGTCTGGGAGTGTAGCCCAGAGGTAGAAGGCCCCTGGGTTCCACCCTCATTATTACACACACACACACACACACACACACACACACACACACACACACACATATATATATATATATATATATATATATATATATATATATATATGCAAGCTAGGGAGTAATTGGGATCCCATAGGGATTCCAGAGAGGAGAAACTTCAATGCAGCCAGGAAGGAAGGTGGATGAAGGGAAGGGAAGCGGAAGGGTGAGGTTAATTAGTGGAAATATTACCGTCAACTATGTGAACATATGTGAATGTACCAACATCAGTGTCAGTACTGATACGGGGACACGGAGGGGGGCACCAAGTGTGTGTGCAGGTACGCCGCCGTCAACAAGATTTACCTGATGACGTGAGACTCTAATGCACCAATAAAAGCACATTATAAAGAAAGAAGTTTCCAGTAGAGTTGCCTTAAGCTTCCCCTTGAGTTAACCTCCCCCATCAGTGCACACCTGGGATTTCTCTTCTCTGAAGTCTCCTCATGCCCTCTTACATCATGACGCCCTCTTCATACCAGAACCCCACAGTTTTCTAGAATTTAATTACTGCAAATAACACATCACCCTATATTGTATCAGTGGTCAAGGACTTGGTTATATTTTTGTCATTCTCTAGGAGTTATGTGTAGAGGCTCATCAAAACTTGTATTCTCTTTCTTTATAGCTGAGCTTATGAGTTTTGGAATAAAACATAAGGGGTTTCAGCCATGGGTATGCCTCTTACTAGTTAGTGTGTGGTCTTTGACAAGATACTCAGCTTTTCTGTTCTTTAGTGTTCTCCTGGGCAAAATGAAGATTATAATGCCATTTATTTAGGTTCCCATGAGGATAAATTAATTAATGCATAAAAATACTTAGTACAGTGTTCTGCATGCTGGTCACCATTAATACAAACCACAGCATAGAACACTGCGTGCACATCACTGGTCACTGGCCATTAAATGCTTTCCGGTTCGATACCACCTCGTTGGCTTCCCAAAGAAGAAGCTTGAAAGTGAGATTGTTTAATTAAAACCAGAAAACTAATAACTAGTCCTAAGCGCTTCCCCTCCCCTCCCTCTCTTGGCCTCTGTTCTTGAAATCCGTGGCTTTTATTTATTTCAGTATATTTCTGTTCAATTCTGATTCCATGGCTACTCTAATTGCCTTGCAGGCTTATTTTAAACCTGGAGTCTCTCTCCAAAGCCCCACCTACAAAAAGATCCTCTCCCTTTTTACTGTCAACCAGGTCTTGTAACATCATCTTCCTCACCCTGGAAAAATAATAAGAAAGAGTGAAGGTGACTACCGCCTGCCCACCCTTCTCTTGGCACCCAGCTTGGTTTATGGCTATCACTTAGGAGGCATTTACCGTGTGTCGGGCTCTGAGCTATGCGCTTTACACGGGTCTCGTTTCATCTTTAGAGAAACACTGCGAGGCAAATATTTGGGGCTGCTTTTCAAAAGCAGGGGAGAGAGGTTCTGCAAAGCGATTTGCTCAGGGTGTGCGGTGGGGCCGGGGCCAGCCCAGCTTGAGCCTGACTCAGGTTCCCTCAGTCCTGCTCAATCCTCCCCTCCTGGATCCCTTTGCCTGGGATGGATGGTCCCATTCGCCATGTTCATGCTGTGCGAGACAGTCTTCATTTCAGAGGTGAGAGTTCCTCTGCAGTGGGGCCATGCCTACCCAGCATGCATTTCTTGGTGTTTGTCAGCTTCCCCCGCGGTGACTGGCTGGGTCCTCTTAAACAAAGAGATCTCACCCTAGCAGCTCCAGGTCAACTGCATGAAAATAAGAACAAACCTTGTTTCTCTCCCAGCAAGCTGGGGGCTATGGTAACAGGAGTTTCTTGGTCTGCCATTTTAGTGGTGTGCTTTTCAGAAGTAGTATCTGAAAAAAAAAAAAAAAAAAAGAAAGAAATGGAGAAGGATATCAAGCATGAGGTGACCCAGTGGATCATAAAGTCTATCATTTTAAAAAAGAGTAAGGACCCCATCAACTGATGAATGGATTGCAAAATTATGGGAAACACACACAAGGGAATTCTACTCAGCAATAAAGAAGAACAAAATCATGTCATTTGCAAGAAGATGGAAAGACCTGGAGAATATTGTGTTAAGTGAGATCAGCCAAGCACAGAAAGAGAGGGGACATATGTTTTCTCTAATATGCTCAAACTAGGAATTATTAAGGACACCAGAGGGACTCCAGATAATGGAGGGGAAACCTCCGTGAGGCCAGTCAGGAAGGGTAGGAGAGGAAGAAGGCTGAGGTTGATTAATGAAAAAGCTACATTAGAATATGTGTATACATGTGAATATAACATTGTTAACCTGGACGCTCAGTATTGGGAGGGAGGGAAAAGCAGAAGTAAGGCAGGGAGGGCACCAAGTACTGTGTGATTATATGCCATTGCCAATAGGATCCACATTATGATGTGAGATGACAGTGCACCAAAAAAAAAAAAAAATTAAAAAGGTAGATCATAAAGTAGGTCATCAAGCAAATGGGAAATTTTTAAACCATATCCCTTCCAGAACTTTTCCCCAGTAGGGACTTAGAGATGAAATGGAGTATGATTTGGTTTTCTCAGCAAACCACGCTGTTAAACACATGGAAGCAGAAGGGCTTTTGCTGGCTTTACCCAGAGACAGCCTTGCGTGGTCTTCTTAGCTGGATGCCCAGTTTCCTGGAGAATCCACAGACAACCAAACATCTTCTTCAACATCCCTGGTCCATTACTTAAGGGCAGAGGACCCTGATGAGATGCCAGCAAGTCATGGAGACAAGATTCATCATTCTCAAACTGTTTACAATATTTTTTTCTCTCTTCTAAGTCCTTTCTTCCCCCATATTACTACTTGACTTGGAACATGTCTACACTTTTAAAACGTGCTGCCTCTTGTGGAAGTGGATAGGTGGTTTTCCCCGTACTCTCTCACACCATTCCCTTAATGAGGTGGCTTGCTAGTTTCTCACCCATGAACACTTGTTGGGTAGTGAAAAGTCAATCCTGAAATCACTAATGGCAAGGTTGATGCATTACCTAATTAACTTAAATCAGGTCTGCCCCCTGATTTCACTGCAGGTATATAAACAATTGTCACACAAATTAACTAAAGCATGCAAAGCAATTGCTAAATGTTTCCAAGTTATTCTTCAAAACTCAGGTGTAATGGCTTTTAAGATAATATACTTCAGGTGCAGGCCTGTGATCCTAGTACTCAGGAGACTGAGATAGGAGGATTGCAAATTTGAGGACAGCACCAGCAACTTAGCAAGACAGCCAGCAACCTAGTGAGACTATGTTTCAAATAAAATAGAGCATTTAGGGTATAGTTCAGAGGTAGAATGCCTCTGGGTTTAATTCCCAGTACCCAAAAAGATAATATAAAAATAAGTATTTTGCTGGACATGGTGGCATTCACTGTAATCCCAGTACTTAGGAGGCTAAGACAGGAGGATCATAGGTTTAAAGCCAGCTTCAGTGAACTTAAAAAGGCCCTCAGCAACTTAGAGAGACCCTGTTTCAAAGTAAAATAAAATAGGACTTTTGGTGTAGCTCAGAGATAGAACACCTCTGGGCTCACTTCCCAGTAAACACACACACACACACACACACACACACACACACACACACACACACACTCACACAGAAGGCATTTTAAACATTAACCTTGTGATGAGGTTTTTGAGGTTCAGCAAATATCAGGACCTGTATCTCTTGGTATCAGGAATGAACTTCAGCTTGATCTTGGAGAATGGAAGTCGGGTGAAACATTTTTCCCCAAAGCTTTTTTTTTTTTTTTTTTCCGGTACTGGGGATGGAACCCAGAGGCATGCTACCTCTGAGCTACACCCAACCATATTTTTTATTCTTTATTTTGAAACAGTGTCTCACTGAGTTGCAAAGGGCCTCACTAAGTAGCTGAGGCTGTCCTCGACCGCAATCCTTCTGTCTCAGCCTCCCAAATGCTGGGATTACAAGCGTGCGCCACCACATCTGGCTCCATAGCTTGTTTTAATTAATTAATTTATTTATTGGTGGTACTGGGGTTCCTGGAAACCCTTCTACCTCCGGGCTACACTCCCAGACCTATTTTATATTTTATTTGGAAACAGGGTCTGTTATGCCAGCGAGGCTAGCTTTGAGCCTGCGCAATCCTGTCTCTGCCTCCAAAGCGTAGGGATTACAAGCGTGTGCCACCACGCCCGGCTATTCTTTATTTTTGAAACAGGGTCTCACTGAGTTGCAAGGGACCTCACTAAGCCCTCGAACTGTGATCCTCTTGTCTCAGCCTCCCAAATATTGGGATTACAAGCGTGCACCACCACACCCGGCCCATAGCTTGTTTTAAAGGCATACTATCTGAGGAAATTATGTCTTCCTATGAAAGTGTTATAAAGACAGCCAACAAAATAACTAGCAAGAATGATCTAGAAGTGTTGCTGGCCAGAGGCAACACATAGGCATTTAGCAAAAACCTGAGATGAAGCTGGGTGCCGTGGCACACGTTTGTAACCCTGGCATTTGGGAGGCTGAGACAGGAGAATCGTGGTTCGGGGACAGCCTCAGCTACTTAGTGAGGCCCTCTGCAACTCAGTGAGACCCTGTTTCAAAATAAAGAATAAAACAATAGGGCTGGGGGAGTAGTTGGGAGGTAGAATACATCTGGGTTCCCTCCCCGGTACCACAAAACAAAACAAATCAAAACAAAAACCGGCTTGGCCGCAGAGGAAGAGGAAGAGGGCTGGAAGAGGCCTGGGAGGTTTTCTCCCTTCTTATGGCCTCTGGCCCTCACTGACCCTTCTGTGGTTTTGCCTTTCAATTCCCTGCAGCGCATGCACCTTTAGGGCACACATCTAGAGCCCCTTGTGGACCTCCAGAGAACTCTCCTGCAACGGAAACCTTGTTTCCAAGACCCCAGGGCCTGATCTTGTTGAACACCCTCAGCACTAGAACGGTGCTTTGAACAGAAGGGATGTACAAGGGGACACTGAGAGCCAGGAGCGTTTGGTCAAATTAGTAGAAGAGAAGAACATGTGAGCTTCCAGAGGCATCGGCATCGGAGAGAGAACTGACAGGGACCCCGCCCGGGGTGCTCAGATGAGGGCAAGCAAACTGGTCGAAAGCCAGCTTCCAAGAAGGACTGACACTTGTTATCTCTTTTCTTTTCTTTTCTTTTCTTTTCTTTTCTTTTCTTTTCTTTTCTTTTCTTTTCTTTTTTCTTCTCTTCTCTTTTCTGCTTTTTTCTTTTCTTTTCTTTCCTTTTTTCCTTTCTTTTCTCTCTCCTTTCTTCTTTCTTCTTAATAAAAAGGGAACTTTTCTTTTGATGGGGAGTGAGAGGGTGGGTGGGAAGGGGCATAGAATTTTCTAGGGAGAGGGTGACCTATGACAGCTTCTGCGATGGGCGGTTCCTGCACCTTGGGACACAGTATTTTCAACGCTTCAATAACAAGCACACAGACTTAATGACCCAAAGAAAAAATCTACAAGTGAGCAAATGGCAAACACCCAACGGGATCTAACATCTCTTACAACTGAAACGTTAATGATTTTAGGTTTCAACAAAGTCAGGGGCAGTGAAAAGAATATTTTAAACTGATAAGCAAAGTATCTGTGACTTTTGGGGTTCTTGGAATAAGAAAGTATTTCAGGAGAGAGCTCATTACAATAAATGTTGGGCCTCATCAAATCAATTGCAACCTTCTAGCAAATAGGTATACTTCTTTCTTTCTTAGCAGCTAGCTATTTCTCAGAGGGAAGACACACTGAGTGGAAATTTGTTTAAAAGAAGTAGATGTGAAGGTCCCAAAGAACAACAACTGTACCCACATTTACAGAGCAGAACTCATACCCGACCCTTGAATTTAAAACTTATCCTGTGTTAGACCATAGCGCCCATCTCCCCAACTCAGATCTCAGCACCTTACACACTCGCTTCCAGCAAGGCTCTGAAAGGTCGTCAGAACTCAAGGCAACACATTCCTCAAAGGTAAAGGTTCTTGTGGCAACTTCACCAAATTGTCTGCACTTTAACCAGGTCCCATCTGGGCCCCCTGTTCTATTTGGGTCCTTTTGAAAATGGATTGGTGGCTAAATATTTGTTTTGTTTTGTTTTGTTTTTGGTGGTACTGGGGTTCCTGGAAGCCCTTCTACCTCCGGGCTACACTCCCAGACCTATTTTTACATTTTTATTTGGAAACAGGGTCTCCTAAGCCAGCGCTCGCGGCTGGCTTCGAACCTGCGCGATCCTCCTGTCTCCGCCTCCCAAGCGCAGGGATTACAAGCGTGCGCCACCACGCCCGGCTTGTGGCTAAATATTTGAGACTGAAATTTACCACTTCTGGTCCTAGAAAGAACTGCTTTAATTCTCTAGATTTAGCTGCTTTGATACAATTTATCATAGTCATCAAGGTCAACACAGTAAGGAACTAGACATGCTAAAAACAATCTGATAGAAATGATTTTAATATCATTTCCTTAATAATCTAAGAATAGTAACTGGCCTATAAAATGAGCTTTGTCATAGTTTTTCCTCCGCCGTCAGATAACATAGATAACCGGGTAAGCATTTTGGTAGGATTTAATATCCCCGCTTGCTTAGCGTTGAGGGAGGTGTGCAGACTTGTTACTGAAAAGTTGTAGTTTTGAAAACATTGTCAGCCTGAAATGATAGTCCCATCACACAAATAAGGCTCTCTTTCTAGTATTTAATTAAAGCTCAAAGAACTTGCTAGGTGTCCAAGATAAGACCCTCATGGGGGCATTTGCAAGGATTTTATCAACAGCTTCCAATTAAGTAAACCAGCAACTGGCTGAAAAAGCACCATTTATCTGAAAAGAGAAACAAAAGAAATATCTCTTTATACATCCTCAGATGTTCAAGCTACCTTCAAAATTCAAGGTAAGGAAACAAATCCTGCAATATGTTAAGTGAACAACCATAAAGAACAGGCAGATCCTTTGACGCCAACAGCCCTCACATCTTTCTGCCTCTCCTAGGTTCTTAAGACCCTAGTGAGATAATCTACATCTGTGGACCTAACTCAGCTCTATAAAAATACAAAGGATCGGTGAATATGTAAATTTGAACAAGGCTTTTTTTTTTTTTTTAACCAATGCATCTTTATTCTAGAAACATCCAGACAAATTTGTAACCATTAAACCACAAACATGGCTGGGTGTGGTAGTACACACTTGTGATCCCAGTATGTGGGAGGCTGAGACAGGAGGACCGCAGGTTCATCAGCAGCCTCAGAAACTGAGGCCCTTCACAACTTAGTGAGACCGTGTTTCAAAATAAAAAATAAAAGACGGCCAGGAGTATAGCTCAGAGGTAGAATGCCCCTCAGTTCAAACCCTTGCAACACCCACACACACACACACACACACACACACACACACACACACTGTTTGCCTGAACCTCTTAAATACTGGATTACCAGAAGAGTCTCTCTGCTTTTAGCATCTCTTTTTGCTCAAGAATTCTGGCTTCCTATAGCTGAATCAGCTTTCAAAAATCAGTTTCCAGCCGGGCGTGGTGGCACACGCTTGTAATCCCAGCATTTGGGAGGCCGAGACCTGGAGGATTGCGGTTCGCGGACAGCCTCAGCTACTTAGTGAGGCCCTCTGCAACTCAGTGAGACCCTGTTTCAAAATAGAATTAAAAAAATAGGGCAGGGGTGTAGCTCGGAGGTCAAATGCCCCTGGGTTCCATCCCCAGACCCGCACAAAAAAAAAAAAAAAAAAAAAAAAAAAAAGAAAAAGAAAAAAAAATCGGTTTCCTTTGTCTCCAGATTAAATTTGGTTTAAATATTGTCCTGCTGCATCTAGAATGTATATTAAAGCTGGAAGGCTGCTTGCTGCACAGCTACTCCAATACTGTGATTTCACAGATTAAAAAAAATTGGCATAAAAACCAAATGATTAGCTCAGAGGGAACTGACCACCCAGTCGGTAAGGACAGAACCAGCGGAGACTTGATTCTGTTCACTCCTGATTTTAGCCTGGGAGAGAGCATCTCAGCAGGATCTCATTGATATTTGGCTTACCAGTGCCCGAGCATTGGGATGTGTTGTACAGACAGAGCCCAACTCAGTTTTTTGAACTTTTTTCATTCTAAGAGCTAGAATAGTAACACTAAGCACTAAGCATGTAGGTTTTTTAAATTTTATTTATTTATTTATTTATTTATTTATTTATTTTTTATATTTTTGGTATGGTACTGGGGATTGAACCCAGGGACATTCTACCTCTGAACTATACCTCCAGCCCCATTTTATCCTTTATTTGGAAACAAGGTCTCACTAAGTTGTGGAGGTCCTCACACATTGCTGAGGCTGGCCATGAATCTGTGATCTATCTTCCTGTCTTAGCCTCTTATGTACAGGGATTATAAACAGGCACCGCCATTCCCGGTTTTGTAGTCTTTATTTTGATGATGTTCACCCCCATTTACTGGAATTGGGTAACATGTCAGCTTACAATAGTCACTAAGGGAAACTGCATGCTGCTCTGGTAATACTGACGTGAGAGTCATTTTCCTAACCCTTCACCTCTTCTAGGAAAATCACCCTCACACTGTACTGAAAACATTCCACCTCCCTCTCCAAGTAACACCTGTTCACCTTGAAATGTGATGAAAGATGTGTCTAGCATCCAGCTACCCAGTAACAAATGGGCCTTTATTTTATTAGCTATACTGGGCCCTGAAATATCTCCTTTTAAGCCCTAACTCCATGCCTATTTGCCAATGAATCACTGGATAGACCTTGAAGAATGGGTGGAGTTTTAGGTGGGAATGGGGATGTGGAGAAGAAGGAAATTAAGATAAAGAAATAGCATGCACTAAAATATGGGGAAAGAGCCAGGGGTGGTGGTGCACGACTATATTCCCAGTATTTGGGAGGCTGATACAGGGGACTGAAGTTTTGAGGCCAGCCTTAGGAATTTAACAAGACTCTCACTCAGTAACCTAGCAATACCCTGTTTCAATTTTTTTTTTTTTATGGTACTGAGAGTGGAACCCAGGGGCATTCCACTTCTGAGCTATTCTTCCAGCTCCCCCCTTTTTTTCCCAACAGGGTATCACTGAGTTGCAAAGGGCCTCCCACACTAAGTAGCTGAGGCCCGCAAACCTCAGTCCTCCTGTCTCAGCCTCCCAAATGCTGGGATTGCAAGGGTGCGCCACCATGCCCAGATCCCTGCTTCAAATTTTTTAAAAAGGGTAGCTTGGAGGGAGAAGGGAGACAGAAAGAGAGAGAGAGAGAGAGAGAGAGAGAGAGAGAGAGAGAGAGAGAGGGGAGAGGGGAGAGGGGAGAGGGGAGAGGGGAGAGGGGAGAGGGGAGAGGAGAGAGGAGAGAGGAGAGAGGAGAGAGGAGAGAGGAGAGAGGAGAGAGGAGAGAGGAGAGAGGAGAGAGGAGAGAGGAGAGAGGAGAGAGGAGAGAGGAGAGAGGAGAGAGGAGAGAGGAGAGAGGAGAGAGGAGAGAGGAGAGAGGAGAGAGGAGAGAGGAGAGAGGAGAGAGTGGGTATTTTGTACATTTATGTGGAGGGGCCAGGGCAACTATCAGGCAAAGATTAGCAAAGTTCTGAGATTAACAGAAATTTAGCATTCAAGAGACAAACTAGTGAAAAAAAAAAAAAGGTAGGTGTGGTTACATTAACAATGTCTCAAACAACTAGTTTAAAATTTCTCTTTCAGTCCCCAGTCACTTCTATGGCTTTTGCTGTGGTACTTTATACAAAGGACCACACATGTGTAGGCGGAACTCAATGACCAAGGTTTGAGTTTGCGGAGGGTGGGAGTAACTGGTGCACCTCCCCGGACAGTCACTATTTCCAGTAGGCATGGGCCTATCATGTCATGGCGTTAGCTACATCCCATCTTCAGTGTGTCTGAACTTCTCAGCTCTATGGTTTCTCATTGTCACTCTCTACAATCAAGGTTTCTCACAAGAGTCCAGCAGCTCATGAAGGGTATGTGTTGGAGAAGGAGCACGAGTCGGCTCCACCCCGTTTTGTTGTACTAAGGAGATGGGAGCTTGTGGGGCCAGAGCACATGAAGGATACAGGTAGCAATAGAGGTGCGGCTCATAGCACCCTGCACACGCTCTACCCACCGTAGAGCCAAACCGTAGTTCTAAGGCTAAATGTAACTAGAAAGAGTGAGAATCAAGTGCAGTGATGGACAATTTGTGGCAATGCTTGGGTGGCAGAGCTCCTGTCCAGAGATGATAAAGTCAGGCCATGCAGCTGCTGGTCTGGGGGAGCTGATAAAAGCCTTATCTCACAAAAGCAAGCCCTCACAAGGCTACACCCCACCTAAGAAGTGCCTTAAGCGGTTTCCAAGTCAGAAAAGGAAATTTTCTAAAGTGTTACCATTTTTTGGCATTCTATGATGATCATGAAAATTTGATCAATACGTTTATTTGTTGATGATTTTGGACAGCTAATTTACGGTAAGACTGGAACAAATGCTTGTATCCACTGACTTCCAACTCTCTGCTTTTGCTGCCAAACTTCATTGTCTTGGACAGAATGAATGTATAAATGGGGATCTTGCTTGGGCCAAAAGATGTTTGGTGGCCATAGTCAGGAAGCAGTATTTCAAGGAACTCTTCCATTTTGCTCTACAGCCAAAGAATTAACTAACTCAATCTGGGCCAAGTTGTAATAATATAGTTATATGCCCATGCTGTCTGTTATCATCCATTTTTCTTCTTCAGAAGGGCTTTTATTGAGACAAAGCAGCCAATTGCAATTTAGAAATATGGAGCTTCCTAAAGGATAAAGTGCTGTGTGTGATAACATTGGAGTCTAGCGTTTGAGAGGGCTCTCAGCAACTCAGAGCACGGCCTTTTAGTTGGTGCAACTCAGGTGCCAAAGGAAATAATCTCATTTCTGTTCCTCTCTGGACCGGCATGCTTCAGCAATTCTATGTAGACAAATGATCAAACTGCTACCCTCTCTAATTTGAGGCAGAAGAGCTTTTTATCCAGTCTTTCTGAAAAGTATTGTGGTCGAGGAGGACAGTAACTCCCCTCAGGGAACCCTGAATCCTACGTACAGTCTGGCTGTTTTGAGCAGCTTTTAGTCACCCAAATTGTCCCAAACCATCCTTAAGGTAGCAAGGACAGAGAGAAAAATCCAGTCTGTAAGTCCAGCCACTGTATGCCGTCCTTCAGTGTAGACAAGTAGAAAGCAAGGGAGAGTTTTGTCTTCTGTCCCAGCAAGAAAGAAGATCCAAATTCTAGTTCTAATGTTGCCACCAGATGCTTGGAGGAGCTGAGCAATTCATTGAACTCATCTGGGCTTTCGTTTTCTTATTCCCGCCATGAGAGTAGTGGAACAAGGATTTTCTAAGGTATTTGACCATCCAAAAACCACAGGAATCTGTGTGTCTACAAATTTATTTGTAGTTAATATATGTCATGCATTTGAGATAAGCTTTCTTGGCATTCTTAAAACAATTTGTTGATGGTGCTCGAGTGTGTGTGTGTGTGTTACTGAGGATTAAATTGAGGGGCAGTCTACCTCTCTACCTCTGAGCTACATCCCCATCCCTATTTGTTTGTTTGTTTGTTTGTTTATTTATTTATTTATTTATTTATTTATTGTCTTGCTAAGTTGCCAAGGTTGGCCTTGCATCTGTGATTCTCCTGTTTCAACTTCCCAAGTACTGGGATTACAGGTGTGCGCCACCATGCCCTGCAGAGGGCTTATTATTAATAATAATATTAATGATTATTTGTAGAGAAGAATAACAAAGATATGAAACATTGTCTATCTTGCCCAAGGCCAGGTAGCTGCTAAGCAACAGGGCTGGGTTTTGAATTCGGGTCTGTTTAACTGTAAAAATATCTGTCAAGGTCTACCATGATTTATGCAGAATTAAAAGAGTGAGAATACCAACTAGATGTTCTTAGAAGTAGCTTACATCCTCTGCAAATGACAACGCAACTTATTCTGAAGCAAGCCTTCACTCCCAGAAAATCAGGGCTCACCGAGAAGATACAACTAATAATTCACCTTATCCATAGCCAGTGCGAGGGGTGGGGGTGTACCTTTAGCAGAGAGCTACAGGGTGACCTGGAGTGACAAATCCAGTTAGGGAAGGACAGATGTTTCCAATGAGCAATAATTTGTTAACTGGATTCTTACTTTTTCCTGCTAAGCGTATTCCAACCTAGTTAACCCCGCCTACTAGAGAATCTTCAAACAAAAGGAAATTTCACATACTGGAGTTGTGCCCGCTTTATTTTAAGATATCGGCATTTCTGTAGCTCAACTCTGCACACTTTGTAAATTTGGGCTTAAGGAAGTTGGACTAGATAAATAGAATTGTAATTGAAAATGTATCCCAAGGTTTTAACAGCACTGACACTTCCTGCCACTGTTTGAAAAGCAGCAAATAGCAGAGAAACTGGGTTGGTGTTCACTCTTTCCTGCAGATTAGACAGGTAAGTGTCCACATGTGTTATGCCAGTAAATATCTGGGAGTTCTAAGACAAAGACTTTAAAAAACATAAAGTTAAGTTGGACATGGTGGTGCATTCCTGTACATGGGAGGCTGAGACAGGAAGATTGCAGGTTTGAGGTCAGCCTCAGCAACTTAGTGAGACCCTTAGAAACCTAGGGAGACCCTGTTTCAAAACAAAAAATAAAAAGGGCTGGGGATATAGTTTGGGGTAGAAAGCCTCTCGGTTCAATTTCCAGTACCAAAAATCAAAACACACACACACACACACACACACACACACACACACACACACACAGAGTTAGCCAATGGGATAAGTAGCCAGTAGATATATGCCTTTCAAAACACATGAAAATAAGAGTAAATAAAACATAGTATATACATAAAAATCAGAAAAAGGAATTATATAACAACATATGAAATGCCAGCCTAAGAAGATGCTAAATGTCAGCTGTAATTTCACAAATGTATATGGATTAAATTTCTGTATTTAAAGATGGATAATTTTTTTTTTTTTTTGCGGGTCTGGGGATAGAACCCAGGGGCATTCAGCCTCCGAGCTACACCCCCTGCCCTACAGGGTCTCACTGAGTTGAGGAGGGCCTCACTAAGTAGCTGAGGCTGTCCACTAACCGCCATCCTCTGGTCTCAGCCTCCCGAATGCTGGGATTACAAGCATGTACCACCACGCCTGGCAAGATGGAGACTTTTAGATTGATAAATAGACCACTTAAAAAATATATGTGTAAGCTGGGCATGGTGGCACATGCTTGTAATCCCCATGATTGGGAGGCTGAGACAAGAGGATCGCACAGGTTCGAAGCCAGCCTCAGCTACTGAGTGAGACCCTGTTTCCAAATTAAGTATAAAAAAGTCTGGGAGTATAGCCCAGAGGTAGAAATAGCTCCTGGGTTCCACCCCAGTAACACACACACACACACACACACATTTGCGTGTGTGTGTGGAAGATGATAAGGCAGATGAAAGAATGTAAATGTGTAAAAATGAACAAAGGTACATTAGATAAATTTAAATAAATAGAAAATTAAAATGAAATAACAACTCTAATATTAGACAAAGTAGAATAAAAAGTAAGGACTTAAAAAGAATGAAGAGGTTAATTTCTAGTGTTAAATGATACATTACACATGAGTTTTTAGTAAATATAGCCCATTATAATAGGCCCATAACTTAGCAGTGAAGGAATAAAAAGAAAAAGAAGAAATACAATAGGTATGGGAAATTTTTATCAGATCACTCCAATTGTGACAGGTCACAAAAGCAAACACTACCTTATAGAGTTACTGAGCAGATTACATGAGTTAAAATATGTGTAATTTTTGCAGAAATAGAAATGAGGATCCAAGATTCACAGGGAACTGCTAGAAACCCAAATGGCCAAAACAATCTCGAAGAAAAACAAGGATGAAGACTCATATTTTCTGATTAAAAACTAACAGCCGAAGGACTAATCTCAAGTGTGAAATTGCCCTATGGTTCAATGGGAGGATAAGACTGAGAATCCAGAAGAAATCAGTAGGTAGCTAAGCGATTCTCAAGTAGGGTTCTGTACCCATTGAATGATGGAAAGAACCATCTCTTTATAAAATGATTCTCAAAATAATCTAAGTTTTCTAAGAAGATAATTTAATCTAAGTTTTCCATATTAGTACATTAGTATTTTAATGGGACTATGAATAAAAATAACTGAAGATTTTCTTAATGTGTTCTGCTATGTCATTCCAAAATATCTGATAAAACTTTTGGTAAATTTTGCCACTCTAAAAAAAATGAAGTGAAACTGACGTAAATAAACTATAATCATAGTGTTCAAAACTATGATTTAGTGAATACCGGAACAACAGTGCCTATTAAAAGCCATTATCATCTTTCTCATCTAAATTTTAATTTTACTCATTACTGTTTCTTTCTATGTTGAGTATAGAGAATCCAGACTATTACACAAGTCAGTTTCACTTACAATTACAGTGTGTATTTGGGCTTTAGGCCATGTATTATCCAAAATGGTTTTATTTATTTATTTATTTATTTATTTATTTATTTATTTATTTTGGTGCTACTGGGGGTGGAACCCAGGGGTTTTTCTACCTCTGGGCTATACTCCCTGACCTATTTTGTACTTTATTTGGAAACGGGGTCTCACTAAGTTGCTGAGAGCCTCACCAAGTAGATGAAGCTGGCTTCGAACCTGTGTGATCCTCTTGTCTCAGCCTCCCAAGTACTGGGATTACAAGAGTGCGCCACCACGCCCGGTCTCTAAAATGGTTTTAAAAGGGATGTTTAACATCACTAGCAACCTGGGAGATGAGAATCAAAACTACACTGAGATCTCATCTAACTCTGGTTAGAATGGCAATCTTCAAGGATACAGACAACAATAAGTGCTGGCGCACATGTGGGTAAATCGGGACCCTTTTACACTGCTGGTGGGACTGCAAACTAGAACAGCTGCTATGGAGATCAAAGTCTTCGTTCTCAGAAGACTGGGAATGACCATTCTACTTCTCTTTGGAGCACAGTATTTAATAAATGACATAGCTATTTAAGACTGTATTGCAAAATAGGCTTTGTGTTAGATTCCTTTGCCCAGCTGTAGGCTACTCTAAGTATTCTAAGCACATTTAAAGCTTTGATGATGTTCAGAAGATTAGGTATATTAATGCATTTCTGACTTATGATAGGGTTTATTGGAACATAAGCCCATTATTGGAACACATATCCATCATAAGTACGGCAGCCTCTGGTAGCAAGTGTTGGTAAATATGTGGAGAAATCATAACCTCATACAATACTGGTGGGAATATAAAATGGTGCAGCTCCCGTGGAAACCAGTTTGTTAGTTCCTCTACACATAAAACATAAAATTACTATACAATAACTCTACCTCTGGGTATTTACCCATGCATATTGAAAAGGAGTGTTCCAAGAAATATAGCACAGGAATATGCATAGCAGCACAATTCACAATAACCAAATGGTAGAAATAATGCCAATTTCTATCAGATAAGAAGTGAATAAGCCAATTTGGTATATCCATACACTGGAATAACATTTAGCTATGAAAAAGAATACGTACAACATGTGTGAACCTTAGGGAAGCCATATGCAAAATGTTACCTCTTATATGATTCTACTTATATGAAATACCCCAAAATAGGTAAATTCTAGAAGTAGAAATCAAATCAGTGGTTGCCAGGGGCTGGTGGGAACAGGAATAAAGAGTGACTAATAATGGGTATAAGACTTCGTTTTAGAGAGATGAAAATGTTCTAAAACAAGACAGTGGTGGTGAATACAGACTATCGTGAATTATTAAGTGCTAGTGAACTGTGCACTTAAAAATGGCCCAAATGGTGAACACTATGTCATGTGTATTTCACGTGAATAAAAACAACTGAATGTGTGTACATCCCTTAAAGCAGTGTCTGGCACAAAGTAAGTGCTTATTAGTGTTGGCTCTTGTTACTCAGAACCTAACTACAGAGAGAGCCTACTTTCGTTAAGTCTGGAGCTAAGTTGCTATGCTCTGATGTGGACCCCAAATGCCTATGTTAAGATGCAGTGCTCAGGTGATGTATGAAGAGGTGGGGCCTTGAAGAAATGATTGAACCTCAAGGTCTCTGGCTGAGGGCCTTCACACAAGGGTTTGATGGCTGGGTCTTTCCTTTCTTCCTTTCCATTATAGGAGGACCCGGCCACCAGGCACCATCTTGGAAGCAGACAGCACCTCTCAAACACATACCAATCCTGCCAGTGCCTCGATCTTAGACTCTTCAGCCTCTCAAACCATGAGAAATAAATTTCGATTGTTTTTCTCAGGTATTTTGTTAGAGCAATACAAAACAGACTTGCCCATGAACATGCCAAAGTTGATTAAATATGTTTATAGGACTTTGCACACCATTATCAAAAATTGCATCTTCATTTCTAGTATTTCATATAATAATTGGGGTTATAAAGAAATTCTTAGAGCCAGGCGTGGTGTCACATGCCTGTTATCCCAGCATTGTGGAGGCTGAGACAAGAGATCATGGTTCAAGGCCCTTTGCAACTCAGTGAAACCCTGTTTCAAAATAAAGAATAAAAAATAGTGCTGGTAGTGTAGCTCGGAGGTATAATGCCCCTGGTTTCCATCCCCAGTACTGACAAAAAAAAAAAAAAAAAAAGAAAGAAATTCTTAGTAAATATCCCCAAATAAAAATTATATAGACTGTTGAATCTAGGTCCACAGTCCAATAAAATGAGAAATTCATGTGAAAATAAAAAAGATTAATAAAAGGTTTAGAGAAAACCCTGTATTATCTTATGAAACCAATATTAACTACAGCATAATATTCTATAGAGGCCAAGTAATTTATATCAGGGTGGAAAAGATAATATAATATGAAAATATCCATTGATAGATTTCATCACTTTAAGTATTAATACAAATATAGCAATATCAACCAAGGCTAAGAAGATTAAGAGATATTTTCAAAGAACACCAAACAAAAGCTTGTAAAATCTTCTTGTTTCACTTAAAAGTGAAAGATATTTTCTCTCTTATGATAGCTACCAGAAAATTTATTATTAAAATGAATTATGCTAGTCAGCCAGCAGTCTGAGTTCCAACTATGATCCAGTATGATATTAGTATAGATATTTTATAGAATTCAGTATCTTTCATTAATCTTTGTTAGTTTAGGACTAAAAAAATATTTTGTATGATGGTAAAGATAATCTATTAAAAGTAAGATGAATTGATCCCATCTTAAAAGAAAGGAAGAGACAGAACTGATGGAATGACGTTCATATTATAGAGAGCGCGACGAGCATTATTATATGGCATGGTTTTAAATATTTTAACAGACTGACATGATAAAAAAAGAAGCAGCTATACATATTTAAGTGAAGAAATAACATCATTTTTATGAAACATGACCATCTATTTAGGAAATCAAAGAAAAGAAACTTATATAAAGTTTAATGATGTTGGTGACAGAATGAATATACACAAAGCAACAGACTCACCTTCTGCCATCAATAAGCAGTTTAAAACTATAGCAAAAATATCTTTTTTGTGGTACTGGGCTTCCTGGAAACCCTTCTACCTCCGGGCTACACTCCCAGACCTATTTTTGTATTTTTTATTTGGAAACAGGGTCTCTTAAGCCAGCGTGGCTGGCTTCGAACCAGCGCGATCCTCCTGTCTCTGCCTCCTGAACACGGGGATTACAACCGTGCGCCACCATGCCCGGCTGCAAAAATATCTTTTAATTAAGGCAACAACAACATTTTCTCTCTCTCTAGGCACATTTTTTTAAAAAAAATCATTGAATCTACAGTGACTCAGGTCACTGCTTTTGCTACCTGCATGGAAACTGTTGAGGACTTTTGGACAATTAAGTTCATAAGAGGTTGCAAGTTCAAAGGCCTAGTTTTACTCATAAATGGGTCTCATTTTTAAATTGGATTAAAATAAACATAGGTAACCAAAACATCTTTAATTTCCTCCCATGCTTACTACCAGGGATCTAAACCTTTCTTCACTAAGTTGAGTTTTTATTATTATTATTATTATTATTATTATTATTATTATTATTCTATCTGGTACATTGATTAAATGTAGTGACATCTCCTTATGGTCACACACACCTTGTAGAGAAATGGAGCCCTTCTGCTTTGGAGTCTCAATTGATGGTTTTAAGTCTGATCTAAAGCACTGGAGGAGGCACGGGCGCAGGGCAGAGGAGGGTCAGCGTTCTTCCCCCGTCCGTCTGCCTGGGGTTAGCGTGCCACGAGGCCCCAGAGCCTGTATAGTTTTATGCCTTGCCAACCCAAAGTGCACGGGAGTCACCCGTGCCTTGGCCAAGCTTGGCCTTCAATCCTGCCTGATCCCTGGGATGGGAACAAAGACTTTCAGGCAACAAGTTGTTCCAATTGGTGGCCACTTTTCTGATACTCTTAGTTACTGGAGGCTTGGGAATCAATAATGATAAAAACAAGGCGGGGAGGGGTGTACATGAGGACTGAGGAAGAGAACAGGTCCATTAGGGTCCTGTCCATACAGGAAGCTATCATGACCAATCTCGCTAACATTCTTGGGGTGGGGGAATCTGGAAAGAAACACACCAAGGGATAAGTGTATGTATGTTTGTGTCACTTTAAATCTCGCCGTGATGGCATAATTATAACACACCAATAAAAGTATCCAAGAGCCATGGCCCCCAATAATAGAAACACGCATTTTAAAACAATGGAAAAAATGTTAACGATGGCTTATCATCCGTGATCACTGTCGCTTTCTGCTCTTTCCTCCACAGATTTCCCCAAATCAGTTACATCATGTAACCGGACCAGGTTTATTTAGTAAAAATAACTACAATAAATGAATGTGGTGTTACCATAGCTTTCTTCCATTAACGTTTGCCGGTGCTGTCAGAGGATATATTCCTCTCAGGGAGTGGAGATTTTATTTGGTTCATTTAATTTTTAAAGAAAGCATTTTAAGCATTTCTTTGTTGCATTGTATGACTCTCTCTGCAGAAAATTGAGAAAGTATAAAAAGGTATAAAAAAAAAGACCCATAGAGCCGGGCCTGATGGTGGATGCTTGTAATCCCAGCGCTTGGGAGGCTGAGACAGGAGGATCACACAGGTTTGAAGTCAGCCTTAGGTACTTAGTGAGGCTCTCAGCAACTTAGTGAGACCCTGTTTCTAAATAAAATATAAAAAATAGGTCTTGGAGTGTAGCCTGGAGGTAGAAAGTCCCTGGGTTCCATCTCCAGTAACACACACACACACACACACACACACACACACACACACACACACACGGGACTCATAATGCCATCACCTAGAGATAACTTTGGGTGATTTCTTGTCAATATTTTAGTTTTAGTTTAGAAAAATGTCACAGAAAAATGCCCAAGGTACTTTTGAAAGGCATGGATATAACAATGGCCAAAATTTTATGTAAAAATATAGGTCCTACCTGGGTTTGGTAAGGTTGGAAGGATTTGGGAGGCTGAAGTTGAAGATGTAAAATTGGCAGTTGATGTAATAAAATAACCTGTAAGACAAGGTAGGGAAGTCACCTTGAAACGCACTTCTGATAATCGATAGAACGAGATAAACTGTTTTTCAACTATTCATTTGACAGAGGGTTAATCCAGACTATCTGAGGAATAAAAAAAAGTAATAATAGCATAGCAAAAAGAAAGAAAAACAACAGGTAATACAAGTTTCAAATGGATAAATTGATCTGAATAAAATCTTGTCAAAAGAGGATGTACATGCCGGGCATGGTAGCACACCCTTGTAATCCCCACGCTTGGGAGGCTAAGACAGGAGGATCGCATGGGTTCGAAGCCAGCCTCAGCTACTTAGTGAGGCTCTCAGCAACTTAGTGAGACCCTGTTTCCAAATAAAATATAAAAAAGGTCTGGGAGTATAGCCTGGAGGTAGAAAGCCTCTGTGTTCCACCCCCAGTACCACCAAAAAAAAAAAAAAAAGATGTGCAAATGGCCAAGAACTATGAGAAAATGTCCAATATATTTAATCATAAGGAAAATGCAAGAGAAAACTACAGTGAGATCCCTCTCACTCCCGTCAGAATGATTACACAAAAAAGACAATGAGAAATGCTGGCAAGGGTGTGGAGAAAAAGTAACTCTTACCCACAGTCAGAGGGGATGTAACTTAGCTTAGCACAGCTATTATTAAGAACGGTAGGAGGGTTGTTAAAAAAAACTAAATTCTATCAAATGACCCAGCAATCCTACTTCGGGGTGTACATCCAAAGGAAATGAAATCCGCATACCACAGAAATAACTGAGCCCCCGTATTTATCATAGCGATGTTCCTAATAGCCAAGATATGGCATCAGCCTGGGTGTCCACAGGCAGCTGAATGGATGGAGAAAATGTAGTATACACTCACCATAGAGCGTATAAACCTATAGTACACGTCAGCTAGAAACCTAAACGTGTCCCTGCTGTATCATTATGATCACAGCTAATATCTATTCTAATAAGACTTCAATTATTAATGCTTCTTTATCATTATTTTTAAGATTTTAATACTTATTTATTATGACTGTAGTAAACAGTGCTTTTCCTCGTGTCAGGCACTGGGTTAAGTGTGTTACATCAGAGACTTTGATCCCTCTGCTCTGACTCTGAGGCAGGAGCCAACACTGCCTCCATTTTGTACACGAGATGTTGAGGCCAAGAGGAGGCAACTTGCCTGCAAGTTCCCCAGACTTCCCGATGGGGAGCTGGATGTGAGCGCAGGTCTGTTTGTTCCTCCTGTTTGAACTCTTACACCATTACTCTATTTCATCTATCTTAGGAAGTTCTGGATTGCTTCCTTGTACCTGCTCAGGTGGTCCTGAACACCTGCTCAAAATCGGGTCACAGCAAGTCTACAGGAAAATTACATTTCAGGTTAGCTGCCTGTGTGTGAGAGGAGGAACATATAACACCCTCATAGAGGCCCCAGATAAGAAGAATTTAACACAATTTAATAATATCCCTCCTCAATCTCTTTATTTTAATAAACACACTTAAGTATCTCCCCAAACTCCTGATACCTAAACCAATACATTTTTTTTGTATTTTTTTCATTTTTCAGACCACAGATGGATTCTCAGAGAGGGGAAGGGCCCCCTCCCAAGCTTTCATGGTTTCAGAATTCATGTTTGTGACTCACCCACTTTCTATAGGAGAAATAGAAAATTACACTCTCTAAAAACCGAGCACCACACAGCTACCTAACTTTCAATAGTAACTCCTTAATTTGGAGATTAATCCCCTTATAACTCAAGCCAGGCTACAGATTTCTTCACACACAGGTCGTTCTCATAGTTGATAAAATGCTTTTAATTCTAGCCGGGATTAAGTAAACTGCGTCAGCCGCAAGTACTGGGCTCCTTTGCGCCATCCCCACATGGCAGCAATAAAACAAAATCCAGACGACAATCTGCATTTCATTTAGTTATGCCTTTAAGCAAGATGGGGCTAAAATAGAAACAGTGCTTATTTAACCTATGAGCTCACATCTAATCGAACAGTATCAAGATTAAAAAAAATTCACTTACCCGACAAGAGTATTGCGACTGTCACTTTCTCATGCATCATAGGACTGGAGGCTGGCTCACAGAGCCAGAAAACCACCCGGGAAACAGAAATGTCACCCTCTGGCTCCGCCTACATGCTACTATCTTCCAGGCCCACCTTCCCAAGGTCACTATCACGCCATAGGCACTGGGCGGCATTTTTAAATGATGCAAAGTTGGCCCGCACCTGTTGATGGGAGATACACGAGCATCTGCTTAAGTGGAGCTCTGAAAGTAAAGGTCTTCCTTTCACAGAAACTGGCTGCTATGTGTTCAGTTTACTTTGCACAAATTACGCGGCTGTGGCAAGGTAGTGTTCCTGAGCTGCCCAGCTGGACCAAAACCAGATGGTGGAGACCTGAGGTGAGGGTGGCCCCAGGCTGCTGCCAAGCTATGAACCTTCCCTTTCTTTTATATTGTCGGGACCTCGTGGTCCCAGGGGAAGCGACTTCTTATATGTGAAATAGATGCATTTGAGAACTTTATTTACCATGTCAAACTTAACAAAACGCTGAAACTAATGAGGAGCCGAACAACCAAGTAAGAGATGCAAAAGATGAAGACAGGGTCTGGACTGAACTGCTGGTGTCCACACAGTTGTTTCTAAAACACACCCCACTAGCCGGGCGTGGTTGCGCATGTGGGGAGGCTGAGACAGGAGTATCGCAGGTTCGAGGACAGCCTCAGCAAGCAATGGGACTCTAATCAACCTAGCGAGACGCTGTTTCAAAAATAACATAAGGCTGGGAATGTAGCTTGGAGATAAAATGCCTTTGGGTTCAATTCCCAGTACCAAGAATAAAATAAAATAAACCCCCATTATATAAGCACAAGGTAACAAGCGTTCAGAAGCAGACAAACCCCAAACCTTGTTGTAAAGCAGGCTAACATGGAAGGTGCAGATATTTGAGGAAGATCAGTGTGACAGGTTAACAGACCCAAACCCCATACAAGCCATAGTCAGCTGCCCAATGCGGCACGGGTCACAGGAAGTAACATGTGCTTCGCTGGAGGCTGATTGAAGGACTCATCGGCTCTCATCACTTGGGGAACAGGCCCTGAGCCTGGGTTCAGAGAGGTCTGCCGCTTCCTGCAGATGGACAAGTTAACACTGCCCGGCCAGGTCAAAGAAAGGCACAAGCTTGTGTGTTCTCAGTGTGGAAACCGCAGGGTTCACTGCAGCACACGGGGTAGTGTGGAAGTAGTGCTGTATGGTGCCCCCTAGCGGCGCACTGCAGAATGGAAGGAAGAATGTGAACCGGGAAAATGAGAAAAAAAAAAAATCATTCAAT
The DNA here is from genome assembly GCF_963383645.1 of Muscardinus avellanarius. Classification (NCBI taxonomy): domain Eukaryota; kingdom Metazoa; phylum Chordata; class Mammalia; order Rodentia; family Gliridae; genus Muscardinus; species Muscardinus avellanarius. The sequence continues at coordinate 16,608,685 of NC_137791.1, forward strand.
ACATCAAACATAGTATGATGTATAATCTACAACTATATATTTATAAGACATATGATTTATATTATGTACATCATATATTATGTGCACAATACAATTATATTATGTACACAATAAGAATTTTGACATGTAACTGTAAATATATTATGCATCATTAGTTACATATCCATTATTAAATATAAACAATTAAGTAGAATTATATTTTCATTTGTAAATATATTGTTTATAAATATGTAATTGTATTTTATAATTGCATATAATGTATTCAAAAGCAGGCTGCTTTTGCATAAAAGCAGGCCTTCCTTTTCAGCTACTGTGTTTACCCACAGATGGCGATATTGACCGAGGCCATATTAAGTCAAGTAAGTTCCAGGGTTTATCAATACGTGGTGGTGACCTCGGCCATACCGTCAGCTAAGTTCCTGGTTTCTGTGGTACCAGGTGCAGCTTTCCAAAAGATGTCTTTTGCTCAGAATCTACCTCTTTGCTTGGAAGACATCTCTCCCCTTCAGAGGTGGGCCCTCGGTCCTTGTGGAGTTTACTATGTGAATTTTTATGGTCACTAATTTGCATAATCATCACATGCATGGATACCCAATACAACTGGAGCCCATCTGATTTCCTCTGGAACCGCACAGAAGGCCAGGAGATGGAAGCTGAGCCCTGTTTCTGATGGAGTTCTGGGCTGAAGGAAAACAAAACTCTCTTGAGCGCCTCTGAACGGTGCGATGCCCACCCTTCCTGACGCCTGTAGTCTGTGAGGTGGTCCACTGGCCTTCCAGGAAATTTGCTTGTTCTGGGAAGCTGTTTTGAAGTGGGCTTGGGCTATTTTAAGCCAAAAGAGTCTTCATTAGGACAGGCCTTGATGTGTCTAATTAGGGAATCATAAACAGAATAAAGTGAAGACCAGAGCTGCACTGAACTGGCCGGGAACCAAGATAAGCCTCTTTACAAGTCTCCATGACACAAAGACCATGGTGGCCGCGCTCATTGGAGCCACTGCAGATAATTTGGCTTCAAATGACTAACACGGCCCCTTTGTGCATGGCTAATCATGTGGGGATGTTTAGCACCGTCCTAAATATGCTTTTCAGTCCTGCCTCACTGTCCCATAAGTGAGATGTGAACCTGAATTGTCTCTTGCTGACAAACCCTGCTGGGTTTTGCTTCCCCCCCCCCCCTCTATCTGTCCGGTGTAGAAAGGATTCAATTACCCATTAGCTTTAGAAATACGCCAAGGGCTAGTGTTAGTCTTCTGTGGCTTGGGGCAAAGTCCTACGACACCAATGTGTTTCTCATTTCTGTGGTCCAGCCAGATCCCCAGAGTTGCTTTTCCCCTTCAAAGATTGTGACCGAGAGGACAGAAGGCCAGCACCCTTTTAATTCAGGCATTCTATGGAGATCCTGGATATAATGAGAAAAGAGAAAAAATTACTAAAAAAAAAAAAAGTATGTCTTTCTTTATAGAAGGAAGGTCTCAGAATAAGAAATGATAGTAGTCATTTTTGAATACCCATTTTGATAGTAGTCATTTTGAATTGGCTAGTAGGCAATTTCTTTGCTGTTAGCCTCTCATTTTACTAGTTGCGATGATTTAATGAATGAGTCATTATGGAGATGTTTCTAATGCACTGTCTTCAACACAACGTGTTAACTGGTGCAATACGCTGAAAAAATATGCAAGGAAATGCTATTTCTTAAGAAAGAAGGAAAGACTGCAGTAACAACACGTCAATCAAGCGCTTCAATAGAGAGCCAGGGATTTATCTGTTTCAATTTTAAAGATTTATTTGCCGATTCTGCAAAAGGCCATACCTAATTAAAAAAAGAAAACATTATTACCTAGAAATAACCTAAAATTTGTTCTCTCAAAAGACATAGAATTGGCAATGAGACACCTAATTCTGATATAACTGCTTGTCTGGGGAGAACTTTCAGGCACAAAATAAAAACCTTGCTCAGATAATATGTACCATGCAGTAAATAAAAATTATTTTGAAAGAGCAGGTTATGAAAGTGTAGTAGAGGGATTCAAACACAGAATGTGGTTTGAACCAGCTCTTTCTAGCCAGGCCCTGGAAAGTGGACCCTTTACTATCCTCCTCCTGGATCCCCTAGCTACTTTTAGGTTGTTTATTTCTTGATTTTCTTTTGATCTTCCACCATACAGCACTGACTTAATATCACTTGCTGCCCTCTATTCCCAACCAACACAAACACGGCAGAGGGCCTTGTCATCAGAGAGGAGGCCTGCGGTCAGAGGCAGGGCCAGAGGTCAGAGGTCAGAGACGTGCCTGGAGGCCAGGATGCTCCCAGTCAGTCGGATCCTCTCACCAGGACATCCGTGTGCTCAGGACAGCCACATCTTTAAGTGACGATGAAATATTAAGTAGCTAGTAATGAGAATGTGGTAGAAGGATAGAAATCCTGCTAGGAGGTGCAGGTTCATTGCCAGCCTCAGCAACTTAGCAATACCCTGTTTCAAAATTAAAAAATAAATAAAAAAGGGCTGGGGTATAGCTAGAGGTAGAATGCCACTGGGTTCAAACCCCAGTGTACTCACAGATACACACACACACACACACACACACACACACACACACTCTCTCTCTCTCTCTCTCTGTCTCTCTGTCTCTCTCTCTCTCTCTCTCTATATATATATATATATATATATATATATATATAGAGAGAGAGAGAGAGAGAGAGAGAGAGACAGAGAGAGAGAGAGAGAGAGAGAGGGGATTGATATTTATGATACACTTTAAAATGCAACTTGAAAAATAGTTTATCTTTTATGTTTCTATTGTAGAGAGGTACGTGTGAGTGTGTGTGTGCGTGTGTGTGTGTGTGTTACAGGGGACTGAACCTACCAGGCCTATTTTATTTCTTCTTTTAAAGCAGGGTTTTCTAAGTTGCAGAGGACCTCACTAAGTAGCTGAGGCTGGCCATGAACCTGCGATCCTCCTGTCTCCGCCTCCCAAGTACTGGGATTACAAGTGTGCTCTACCATGCCTGGCTTGTATTTTATTTTTTATTTGAAAAAGGGTTTTGATAAGTTGTTGAGGATGGTCTTAAACCTGTGGTTCTCCTGTCTCAGCCTCCTAAGTCCTGGGATTACAGGAGTGTGACACTGCACCCAGATGAGAATTATACAAAAGAACCTATGTGTTGTAAGCACACAGATGCAAGACAGAGCTGGGCACTGTGTTGCGCACCTGTAATCCCAGTGCTTGGGAGGCTGAGGCAGGAGGATCAAAGGTTCGAGATCAGCCTCGGCCACTTAGTGAGGCCCTCTGCAACTTAGTGAGATCCTGTTTCAAAATAAAAAAAATAAAAATAGGGCTGGGGGTGTTGTTCAGAGATAGAATGCCTCTGGGTTCAATCTCTAGTCAACCATCAACAACAGAAAAATAACTAGATTAAAAATATCTCAAATAATTAGATTATCTTTTCTTTTTGTTTATTGAATATTTTACTATGCTGGTATATTTCTTTTTAATTCTTTTATTGGAGCATTGTATTCATACATCTTAATGGGATGCAAGATGGTAGAGGCATACGTGTACACATCACCCAATTAGCCCTTACCCAGTTCCCGTCCGTTCCCTCCCCCTCCCTCCTTCTCATGTTTGCCTTAGTGATTGACTGTTAAAGTACATCTTGTGCATTAGAGAGTTTCCCTCCTCCTCCTGACCTTCCCCTCAGGTAGCCCTCCTTATTTGCTCACCTATAGAATCTCCTTGGTCTAGAGTTCCTCTTATGACCCATTTTCTCCCTAGCTTTTGCATATTAGGGAGAACATCTGATTTCTTATTTTTTGTGTGATTGACTAATCTCACTTAGCATAATGTTCTCCAGTTCCATCCATTTCCCTGAAAATGATGTAATTGAGTTTTTTTTGATGGCTGAGTAAAATTCCATTGTGTAAATATCCCACGGTTTTGTAATCCATTCATCTGTTGGTGGACATCTTGGCTGGTTCCATAGTTTGGCTAGGGTGAATTGTGCAGCTATGATCATAGGTACACATGCATTAGTTTGGTAGTTTGATTTCCTATCTTTTGGGTAGATACCCAGAAGTGGTATTGCTGGATCAAATGGTAGATTTGTTCCCATTCTTCTGAGGATCCTCCATACTGTTTTCCAAAGTGGTTGCACTAATTTGCAGTCCCACCAACAATGTCTTAGAGTTCCCACTTCTCCACATCCTTGCCAGCATTTGTTGTTTGTGTTTTGAATGATTGCCATTCTAGTTGGAGTTAGGTGGAATCTCAGGGTAGTTTTGATTTGCATCTCTCTGATTGCTAATGATGTTGAGTATTTTTTCATGCATTTATTGGCCACTTGAATTTCTTCCTTCATAAAGTGTCCATTTAGTTCACTTGCCCATTTTTGATTGGGTTATTTGTTTTCTTAGTGCTGAGTTTCTTGAGTTCTCTGTATAAGTCTAGATATTAGTCCTCTCTTGGAGAAGGCAAAAATCTTCTCCCATTCTGTTGGCTCTCGGTTGAGGTTTTTGATAGTTTCATTTGTTGTATGGAAGCTCTTCAGTTTAATGCAATCCCACTTACTGATTCGCCTTTTGGTTTCTTGTGCCTTTGGGGTCTTGTTGAGAAAGTTTTTACCTGTGCCTGTGTGTTGCAGTGTTAGACCTCTGCCCTCTTCTAGGATGCTGGTATATTTCTTTTTATTAATAGGCTAATAAGAAAAGTAGTTTGCAGTTATTTTATTTAGAGGAGTATACATTACAAAACAAATACGGACTCTGAGTTTGAAGAACCCTCCCTTTTGGAAGAAAAATAAAATCTGGTTTGTTCTCAGTTTTGGTCACTAGAGGTCACCAAAGCCATAGAGATTTTTATTATTATTATTTTTTTGAGTTGGAGGGGTGTTTTTGGCCTCTCCTGTTAATGCCGTTTTAAGCATTTGCTGGAATATCTCTTGCTGCTTAGATCTAAAGGCAGCAAACTGTTTGGACTAGTTTTTTCCCCCTAAATATTAAATATTCCCTGGAACAGACAGCCATCTATCTATGGGACTATTGAAAACAGATTGGTGTTTCTGGAGAATGTGATTTATTTTCTCCTCTGATACCAAAGGGCCTCTTGGCTGATACCTGCTGAATGAGAGCTCTGAGTAATGTTGTTGAGACAGAACCACAGGACACCCAGCAGCAATACACACCGTTTCAAATGAAACAGCACGGCCCATTTCAAGGGAAAAACCCTGTGCCTTCACTCGCAGCATGTTTGGGGTGGGAGGGTGTCAGTGAAGCAGAACCTTCCAGAACACCGTCACATCTCTTGAATAACAGACCACACTACCTTTGCGCAGGTTAATGATTCTGCTCCCCCCTTGACTCTGCATTTTGCCTTTTAAATTTTTTTAAAATTAATTAGCCCCGCCGGGCGTGGTGGCACACGCTTGTAATCCCCACGCTTGGGAGGCAGAGACAGGAGGATAGAGCAGGTTCGGAGCCAGCGCTTAAGAGACCCTGTTTCCAAATTTAAAAAGTATAAAAAATAGGTCTGGGAGTGTAGTCCAGAGGTAGAAGGGCTTCCAGGAACCCCAGTACCACCAAAATAAATAAATAAATAAATAAATAAATAAATAAATAAATAAATAAATTAGCCCCCAGTTTTTAGGAAGGCAGGAAAGATCCCAAAACTAGATTGGATTTTGCAAACATTCAAAGAAATTGTCTTACTTCAAAAGGTTCATCAAGAGCTGGGCATGGTGAGCCAGGCCAGTAATCCCAGGACTTGAGCAGCTGAGAGAGGAGGATTGCAGGTTTGAGGACAGCCTCAGCAAGTAGTGAGACTCTCATAAACCTATCGAGACCCTGTTTCAAAATAAAAATAAAATAGGGCTGGGAATGTAGATCAGGGATAAAACGCCCTGGGTCCAATCCCCTGTATCACACACACACACAAATGTTCATCAAACACAGCTAGAAAAAATAATTAATTTCAATGTCGTAGCAGCTAGAAAAAAATAACTAATTTCAATGTTGTAGCATTGCTGACATTGTAGGGAAGTCTGATTCATATTCAAAGATGAAGATTCTGTAATTAAGCAAGATATGGTGAGTAGAATATGTATATTTGTTAGGTGGCAAAGATAATGCACTCAGATGCAACAGACAAGAACCTTCCCACATTTTTTTTTTTTTTTTTTTTTTTTTTGCGGGTCTGGGGATGGAACCCAGGGACATCTGACCTCTGAGCTACACCCCCTGCCCTATTTTTTATTCTTTATTTTGAAACAGTGTCTCACTGAGTTGCAGAGGGCCTCACTAAGTAGCCGAGGCTGTCCGCGAACCGCGATCCTCTGGTCTCAACCTCCCGAATGCTGGGATTACAAGCGTGCGCCACCACGCCCGGCTCCTTCCCACATTTTCAATGTTTCAGTTACAGATAGATCAAAAGCGGCCTGGCTGTGTGAAGTCTGTGCACACCCGGAGCAAACCATTCTCGTCCAGGAGAACTCAGATACCTGACAAATTCAAGGTTTAGACTTTGGTACAAGCCATGAACTAAAAGACTTAAGCCAACATCACCGTGGCACATTTTTCATGGAAGCGTGTTTCCCCCTCAGTGGACTTCATCTGACATTGATCTTCAGCTAACTTTGAAGTATCCGAAGTTCCCACTTAACATAATATTTTTCCCCCCAAGTTCAACCAGACAGGCGGGCAAAGGAAATCTCAATCTTAAAAGAAGTGAAAACGACTACAGACAGTCAGTTCTATATTTTCGCTATTTTGTTTAGAGCCAGCACATTGCGGTACTTAAAACACTTCACGTCAGTTAATTATTAAGCTGTAAGTAACAGTCACATTTCTTACTGCATCTTATGAGACACATTTGAAAACGTGCGGCAAATCTGTTGTGTGATTCGTGTGAAAAGTTTAGCTAAATACGGTTAACGATTCCCTAAAAGCGGCTATCACGAAAGAGCTCTTAAAAGGAAATAGTATATAGGAATTCTAATGTTTGAGAACTTGTATCTGAGATCTGAGTCTTTTATGGAGTTTCAGAGACTATGTATTTTAAAGTCTACTGGAAACTGGATTCACATTTATATTTCTAAAGTGATTTAAGCCCATATCTCAAATACCCATTAATTTTTATTTCATCCTTCTGATTCTGAATTATGAGACTATTTTCTAATTATCATAATGGCATCACGTTTAATAATGAAGCTCATATGTAAATGTGCACATATGTATGTGATATGTATGTATAAACGTATCAACTAGAAGAAATAGAATCAGATATGCATTATATATAAAATGTGCCTTAAAGGGCATTAGGATAAAAAGTTTCTTTTTTAAGATATTTAAAAGTTTGGCCCACCCAAGTACCATTTATCTCGTCCACAATACCTCTCTTGCCGGTTATCCTCTTCTAAGTGTGGCGAGTGGGACTTCCCATAGCTAAAGAAAGCAGTGAATTTATGTTATGTTAGAGCGTTTCCATGGGAGCCGGGGTCCATTTATGTTACTATTTTAGTCTATTTCAGAAAGAAGCAAGAAGTATGAGTTAGCTCTCTGGTTATTTATTTATTTATTTATTTATTTATTTATTTATCTTGCAGGTCTGGGGATGGAACCCAGAGGCATTTGACCTCCGAGCTACACCCCCTGCCCTATTTTTTATTCTTTATTTTGAAACCGGGTCTCACTGAGTTGCACAGGGCCTCACTAAGTAGCCGAGGCTGTCCGCGAACCGCGATCCTCCGGTCTCAGCCTCCCGAATGCTGGGATTACAAGTGTGCGCCACCACGCCCAGCTCTGTTTTTTTTTTTTTTTTTTTTTTTTTGGTGGTACTGGGGTTCCTGGAAGCCCTTCTTCCTTCGGGCTACACTCCCAGACCTATTTTTTATACTTTTTTATTTGGAAACAGGGTCTCTTAAGCCAGCGCGCGCGGCTGGCTTCGAACCTGCGCGATCCTCCTGTCTCCGCCTCCCAAGCCCGGGGATTACAAGCTGCACCACCACGCCCGGCGTAGCTCTGGTTATTTAGAAGGGCTAAATTCCCCACTGGGTAAGTCTGAGCTTGTCACATTATAAGGCCAATATAGTTCTTAGACATGTAATCTGATCAGTGATGCTTGTACGAACATGATACTGTTGAGTCACCAGCTGTGGGCTTGAAACATGTTTTGTAGTACAATGAAAAGTCTTGATATCTCTGGAGACAAAGGTCTTCATTCCTATATCAGTTCTTTACCTGCCTTCAGATATCTGGAAGCAAGCAGGAAAATATCCACTTGTTTATCTGCAAGTGAGAGATTTGGCGGAGGAACTTCAGAGGGTTTCGAGAGAGAATGTGATGCAGGTAAAATGTATTAGCCTTTGTACTCACTCTCCTCCAGGAGAATTATTACTGGTCCAATGAGCGGTCTGGGCTGGCTGAGGGCGGGACTTTGACTATGTCCTTGGGGTGACGTGGGATGGCATCTTAGCAGGGTGAGAGGTCAAGGGCTGTCCATGGAGTTTGGAGTCTCGGGATTCTTGGATGGATTCTTAAAACCGTGTGATATAGGACATTTCACACCTTTGAATCTATTTTATCACTTATCAAATGGAGATAAAATGTACCTGGAAAGACTCATGAAACTTGAGTGAGAGTCTACTTATAAAGCGCTAACATAATATCTAGGTCACAGCCAGTGTTTAATAGTCTGTTTGCTTCCACAGTAGGCTGCTGTAGGATTGAACAATTGTGTGTAAAAGCACCTTGTAAGCTACAAAGTACAAAGCAAATGCCCAGTCATTGTTAATGTTCTTGTTTTAAACTTTTTGGTGTACTTATGTATCGGAATAGAACTTTAATCAACAAAACAGACGATCTGGTTCTGATGTAGAGTCAAAAGTCACATTTAAGAGAGTATTCATTTTCATCTAAGAATAATATATATAGTTTTATATATGTATATCTGCACATACTCATTTTCGTATATGTATATATAGTTTTATGTATGCATATGTACACATATTCATTTTCATATATATGTATATACATAGAGTTCTAATGAAGAACTCTATTATTTGGCATAGCTACCATTTCCCTGCTTTGGATACCAAGTGTTCTAGAAATAGGCAGGAAAATACACGGAGCTGGGAATTAGGATGAGAAGGACAGCAGAAGAAGGGGAAGAAAGAAGAATGATCTTTCTGTGATCTTAAATACTTTAAGGAATAGAAGATCATTTTAAGAGGTGGCTTAGGTTGTAGACACATTTACCTGACACCCATGATTAGACACATACCACTAAACAGGACTTTAAAAGGTTGATAAGGGGCCAGGCGTGGTGGCGCACGCTTGTAATCCCCACGCTTGGGAGGCGGAGACAGGAGGATCGCGCAGGTTCGAAGCCAGCCGCATGCGCTGGCTTAAGAGACCCTGTTTCCAAATAAAAAAGTATAAAAATAGGTCTGGGAGTGTAGCCCGGAGGTAGAAGGGTTTCCAGGGACCCCCAGTACCCCAGATCAGTTGAGTATGGTGGCGTATGCCTGGAATACCAGTCCTAGGGAGGCTGAGGCAGGAGGACTGTAGGTTTGAGGCCACTCTCAGGAACTTTGTGAGAACCTCATTGACGAACTGAGATGCTGCTTCATGATAAAAAGTAAAATACAGCTGGGGGTGTAACTCAGAGGTAGAATACCTGTGGGTTTATTCTCTCAGTGCCAAGAAAAAAACTAAGTTGATAATGTGGGGCTCAAGGCACACTTTCCAGGAAGAGCAGGAGGCCATTGCTGACTTTCCTACTTATGTTTGGGAAAAGGTCAAGTCCAGTAGAAGGAGCCATAGATCCATCATGGCAAAAGCTGATACCCCTGAGAGATTAGGCCCTGAGAATTTAGTGCTTTGGAAGAAACTGTGTTGCATACCTGAGGGGCGCTAAAAACAGAAAGTGGGTGTAGAAGTCACTAGAACCCAGAATGGATAGAGGCCTCTCCTGTGGGCAGGAAGCAGTTGGAATGCACTGAGGCCGAGTGAATACTCTGTGCGGTTGTTTTCCTCATAAACCAGGGAGGGCCCTAAGGAACAGTGACCTGTTCAAAGTCTTCTGTCTTAGAAGACTCAAAGTCATCCATCTGAGTACTGAATAACTAAGCAAAGACCACAGAGAAGACACAGCTTGAGCACTGAGCCCGTGCTATGAAAATCAGCCTCTGCCTGCCTCTTACTTTGTGACTTTTGTCAACCTGTCAAAATGATAGGCTTTAATTTCTTCATCTGGGAGATGGTGACAAGAACAAATACCCGTGGCACTGACAGAGGGATGAAATGAGAGTATGGCAGGCAAGCTTTTAGCCCTGTGACATCATTAAGTAGCTATGATGGTAATTAATATTTTAAATTAAATACTCACAAAAATAGAGGGGCCTCCAACCATGGGCCCTTTGTGGAAATATGTTAAGAATTGTGGGGTTGTCCCAAAGAATTTTCAGGGATATCTTCAACTGAGAGTGAAAAATGATGGCTTAGATAACAAGAAAAACCAACTGGGAATCTTATTCTAATATGCTCTTTGAATATCTCTTCAAGTGGAAGTTGCCTTAGACTAAATAGATGCAACCTCTGGCCTTGATATCTCATCATTTGAGCCCTGGCAGTTGTCTTGGAGCCTCTGGGACCTACACAGGCTATTTATTTTTAGCTCTGGAGAAGGTATCATTTAAAAATATGCTTAATCTTACTATATACTAATCAGCTAGAGGTATTACATTAAACATGCTGTTTTCCAGTAAATATCTGTAAAAATACATTTATGCCTGTACTGAATCTGAGTTCAGTTCTTATTGATATAAAGATTCTACCAGATGATGCAAAATCAGATGTAAGCCAGTATCCATTTTCTCTCCAAGAAAAAAATTATAACAAATGAACAATTGACTTCAGCTTGTAAATACTTTTATGGGTGCATCATAGGCTCACATCACAGCGCAGTTCACAGTGAGTGTGACTTACAAGCACACAGCTCTTGGTGGGCTTCTCCCCACTCCCCCTTCCCCACACAGGGCCATTCTTTATAATGACTGTCATCTTTCTTCCTCTGAGCACCCAATGCATGCAATTTTGGAAGGCATGACGAAACAACGCGTCTTCTTGAATGTGCTGCTTCGCCTTGTTGTCTAAACTCTGCTGCTACCTAAAGTTGTCTCCATTCTGCAGTCTGTGCTACATCGGCGGTGTGGTCCACCTGGGAGAAAAGAGGGCGTCCTTGGGCTCCCAGACCCCAACTAGAGTGGATGCTCTGGGAGAAGTGGAAGAAACAGATTTGAGTCTTCCCCCTCGGGGCAGATTTCATCCTGACATCACTGAGATTTCCATTTCTCACTGCAAAACCCTTTTGGATGGTTTGTTGACATGGTCACTGAAGGCCATGCCTTGCCACAGTCAACAGGTGTAATTTCTCCAGGCATTTTATAATGAAAATATTTATGATTTTTTTACATAAAAGATGGGCGTAATAATGTTCAGCACAATAGTCATCAAAGTAGAAGATAATGGTAAGTGATTATAAAGGGATAGTATCAAATTACCATAAGGTCTTTCAAGAACAAATCCACTATGGTGGCGTCATGAATGAAAGAAGATTGACAAGAGGACCAGGAGGGCAGCTTGGAGAGAGGACCGCGGTTCACACTAAGATAGTAGCAGTGAGGCTGGAAAGCTGAGAGAAGGCAAAAGAAAAGGGTAGAGTATTTGTCGGGGTCGGGGGGAGATGCAGGGGTTGGTCTAAGATTCATCACAGCTTTCTGGGTAGGTAGCTTGGGAGGTGGAGGATGTTGGCACTCTTTTTTTTCCACTACTGAAAATTGAACCCAAATGCATTCTACCTCCAAATTACGCCCCCAGCCCTGTTTTTCATTCTTTATTTTGAAACAGGGTCTCACTAAGTTGCAGAGACCCTCACTAAGTAGCTGGGGCTGGCCGCAAACCTGCAATCCTCCTGTCTCAGCCTCTTAAGTACTGGGATTACAATTGCGTACCCCCACACCTGGCTTGAAACTCTTCTTTGAGATGAGAAAATCAGAAAAAGAACTGATATAAAGGGATAAATAAGGAGTTGGCACTGGCCAATTTCAATCATCAGATACAACCAATAGGCAAGTGGGTATGAAAATCTACTTGTTTTCTAGAATAGTATTTAAAATAAAATGCAATCGAATACAGAGAATTATACATCAAGAACCTTTAGTGCTATAACCGAGTAATTTAGTCATAGATAGACATAGATCTGATTTTTATAGCCAGGCATGGTGGTACATACCTGTAATCCCAGGAAGCTGAGACAGGAGGATAGCAGGTTTGAGGACAGCCTCAGCAAATACTGAGACTTTCATCAATCTAGCAAGATCGTATTTCAAAATAAAAATAAAAATAGGGCTGGGTGTGTAGCTTGGAGATAGAATGCCCCTGGATTCAATCCCCAGTAACACACACACACACACACACACACACACACACACACACACACACACACACAGAGTTAACAATTAAAGGAGCAAAAAGTTGAAACCCACCAGAAAAATCCTACAATAGAGTAGTAAAATAAATCACAATACAACTATCAACAGTCTATTAGTCAACTGTGAAATATAGTTTTCTTGAAGAATCTTTAAAATATGAGATTCCTTTACTTTTCTCTTGCTGCACAATTAATTATACCAAAATATTGACTTTAAACGGCAAGTGTATCCTTCCACACAATTTCTCTGGATTGGGAATCTGGAAGTGGTTTATCTGGTAGCTCCGGCTTGGGAAGCCCCATGAGAATTTCATGGTGATGAGCGAGGGCTGCAGTCTTCCCGAAGCCCGGCTAGCCTGAAAAGCTATTTCCAGGCTCACACATGAGGTTATTACAGGCTCATGCAGGCTGTCATTGGGAGGCCTTCTGGCTGCAGGTGGGAGGCTTTGGATTCTCCCCATGTGGTCCCTGTCATAAGGATTCTCACGACATAGCAGCCTGCTCCCCTGCAATGGGCAGGGAGAGTGGAGAGTTCAGTATGGAAGCCACAGTCATGGACAGTGGAAGCTCAGAAGTGACAGTGGTCATTTCTGTCATATGCCGGTGGTCACACAGACCAATCCTGACCCAAATTGGTGAAGAGTCTACCAGGATCATTCAAGGACATCTTGGAGTCTTTCCACTGCGTGTAGCTCAATGCTGAGAGAGAAAAGCTAACTCAGAAACAAAAAAAACATAACCCCCCCCTTGTTATTAAGAATATGCAGAGAAAGAAGATAATTTAGCGATACCAGATTATTAACAGTGTTTATCTCTGTTGAATGGCTATAACTATTTTTCTACTTTTTAGTCTATGCTATTCCATGAGAATTTTATAATTAGTATATATATTATTCCTTATATTTGCCATTAATATTTAACATTAATTGAAAAAGTTCAGAAAACACATTGAGACTTAATATTATTTTGTATTCAATGTGAAGATCTTCAATAAAACTCAAGTCCTTGGATTAAAAAATACTGAAGTATTCTACTAATTTAATACAATTGGTTAAGCTTAGGATCAAGAGATTATAGTTTGATTTCCTTCTGAGTAGTTCCATATGTCCCCTATCATAAGCCTTTTGTAGGAATTCAAGTATAACAACCAAGCCTTTGCTGCTGACCAAGTTATTTTCGATTTTCTGTTTCCCCACTTTATAAGAAAGTACTTTGTGTCTAGAAATTTATCTAGACATTCTCGTCCCTAGAAAATGTCTAGATACTATCTAGATAACTCCCTAATTCTAAAATTCATTGATTTACAACAGATCTTTGCTAAATACTCGAGGAGTGTTTAAGGCGTAATACTCTTTTAGTTGTCTGGACTACAGTCCAAGATTCATGAGGTCTTTAAGGGTGTTTTTGGAAAGAAAAGATGGTGCAAATGTTTATTTTTTTACTTGCACCATGAAATCTAGGCCCTGCCCCAGCACACCAGAGGTTGGCATTTGGAGGTGTGGAAAGCAATACCGACATTTTCTGCAGCATTTAGAATTTCAATAGCCTGCCCCGTGGAGTGAGGCGTATTTGTGATACGTTTAGTCCTGAGCAGTGTCTGTAGAAGCCCCACAAAGGTCTTTCCTGGAGTTTCAGTGTTCACTGGTATTTCCTTGTGCAGGATGTCCGCTCTGTTTGTCTTCCCGCATGAGAGAGCGCAGATGTTCCTGAAAGCATCTTTGCACAGACTTACTTGAAGCAAGATGCCAAGAGGAGAGGCAAAACTCTAAGGAAGCTGTCAGGGCCGGAGAGAGAAAAGCAGCTGGATGGGGCTCCTCAGGAGACTGGAACGTGACCTGTCCTCCAGGAAACAACTTCACGTCTATCTTTAGAGAAGGAACTCTGCCTCACCAGGACCCAGACAAGAGCTGGTCCTGTTTTAAGTGTTCAAAACCCAAATGTTCCCATGACTGTGATACTACTGGATGATGTGTTTGTCCCTATAAAGTGTCTCCAAAATATTTCTTAGTATCTTGGATAAAGAGACCTGGAGGTAGGAAGGTCTGATTTGACATCAGGCAAGCAGAATGGATGCTTATAGTCTAGTCAAAAGAACTCTATAGACATAACTCAAAGTACTACCATATGCCAAAACTACTGCCACAGGGGACAGCCAGGCCTCTAGGCTGGAGGTGACTATGGGTGTAAATAAGATATTTAAATGTTTAATAACCTGTGGTGTATAGTGATCTTCAGTGACGGGGTGCTTCATGGAAGATGGGAAATTGTGAGTTGTGTCCTAGGAATCTGAGGTCTTACAAGAGAGGAAGAGATACCTTGAAGATAACATTGTCAAAAGGCTAAGCCAAAGAGACAAATTTAGAACACATATACATAATGATCGTAAATACATCCTAAAAATGGAGGGGGTGGGTGTGTTCAAAATTTCACGTAAAGCTGCACACAAAAAGTAATCCGGACTCTCATTTGTGGGCTAATATGAGCATGTTCTAGTGAAAACATAGTAGACTTATTTTTTTTTTTTTTTGTAGTACTTGGTATTGAACCCAGGGGCATTTTCCTTCTAAACTATACCCCCAGCCTTATTTTTTATTTTGAAACAGGATCTCTAAGTTTCTTTATGGAGCCTCAAAAAATTGCCAAGGCTGGTTTGAACCCGTGATCTCTCCTGTCTCAGCCTCCCAAGTTCTGGAATTATAGGTATGTATATAATCATAATTATATAAACCTCTAATTATACATACCTGTAATAGCCGTGGATTATAGCCATACCTGGCTACCTAGTAAGCTTCTAAAGATGTATTTGTACAAAACTAGACAAAGTCAATGTGTTAAGGAATGCATATACCTCCGGCCATGATCAAATCACGAGACAGAGATAGAATCCATAAAGATCAGTATGAGAACAAAAAGAATTCCATTGAGCTCACCTTCCTCCTGCCTTCTCCCAAAGGTTGACAGCTCCAGAGCTTAAATTAAATGAATAAGAAACACAGACACAATACAGTGGGGAGGTGGCTCACTTAGAAATTTGACCTTTGAACCAAGGTTCATAGCCACGGACTTCTGGCTTTTTACCAACCAAATCTTTAACTGCACACATGGCATAAATTATGAAGGAAGAGTCCACAGGTGGTTGGATAATTTTTTTTTCTTGTAGAATTTTTTTTATCGGTACACTATATTTTCACATCATAATGTGGATCGTATCGACAGTGGCATACATTCACACAGTACTTGGTGCCCCCCTCTGCTTCCCCTTCCCCTCCCTCCCAACAATGAGTGTCCAGGTTGACCATGCTACATTCACACTTGTACACATGTTAGAATGATGATATTTGGATGCCCTTGATACTGTGCAAGCTTCTTTGGAATGAATGCGCATTCTTTCTTCATCATTGTGAAGAAAGACCAGTGCTCTGAGATGGGAAAAAAGGTTTCCTAAGCTCAGTATGAACATGACTGTTTCTCGTCTTGAGAAAGAATGGAAAGGTGGGAAGAGATGCGTTCCCACTCACCACCCCAGGACTGTGTGTAGACGGAGGAGTTATGGCTATCTCATGAACGTTTGTAGCGCATTATACAGTAGGAGCAACTAGCGTGCATTATCTTGTATAAATTTCAGAGCAGTTTGGCCAAGTAGGAGGGCTTCTTTTCTGAACAGTGCTGCAGAATTGCCCAGGTGGCCCTGTTAAAATGGAATCGGCTGTTCTGCTGTTCCCTGGAAAGATCACACCGGTCTCCACCTGCTGGCCTTGCTTTTTTCTTTATGATTCTAATCAGCTACTCACTGTTCTCACTAAATAGGACTCGCCTGGACTTTCCACTGAAACTATGACTTTGCAGGGTGTGGTGATGTGGAAATCTTGACGAAGATTTGAAGTCATTTGGAACCAGAAGAAACACCAAAGACACTTTTGATTTTTCTGATTTTTAATTTCTAGATTTAAACTACTCTTTAAAAAGAAAACTCTTGCCAGTTGTGATGGTGTATGCCTGAAATCCCAGTACTTGGGAACCTGAGACGAGAAGATCTCAAGTTCGAGGCCAGACTCAGCAATTTAATAAGACATTGATTTTTTAAAATAACTTCTTAATGTAATAACATTAAGAAAGTATTAATTTTCAAGATTCCCTCTGTTAAAGCGTGAAGGGCTTTTAATGCAACAAGAGTTTTATCCTTTTTTTTTTTTTTTGTCAAAGAGCGGAGACAGGTAAAAAAAAAAATGTATTTTAGCCGTGCTTCTGCCCCAACTTTAAAAGTAAGCAGTGAGCTGGGCATGGTGGAGCACGCCTATAATCCCAGTTTTTGGGAGACTGACACAGGAGGAGCACAGGCCCTCCCCAACTTAGTAAGACCCTGTTTCAAAAATAAATAAATAAGCCGGGCGTTAGTGGTACACACTTGTAATCTCAGCATTCGGGAAGCTGAGACTAGAGAACTGCAGTTCGCACACAGCCTCGGCTACTTAGCGAGGCCCTCTGCAACTCAGTGAGACCCTGATTCAAAATTAAATATAAAAGATTAAAAAATAGGACTGAGGGTGTAGCTGGGAGGTACAATGCCCCTGGGTTCCATCCCTAGTACCACTAAATAAATAAATAAATAAATAAATAAATAAATAAAATAGAACAGGTGTGTGGGTATAGCTCTGAGTTAGATAACCCTAGGTTAATTCTCCCCTCCTCCAATGCCTTCCTCTACCAAAATCAGCCAGCATCTGAAGGACCATCTAATCACCCTGACCTAGATAGGATCAGTGTTGTCTTGCAAACTGGACAAAGTAGGCTTCATCTCATTAAATACATAATTAAAGAAGGAAGAGAGCTGGTTAGAGAAAATATACACGGGAAGCCGACAGGTCTTAATTTGTCATTGATCTGCTTATTCTTTTGTGATTATTACTTTGATATAGAGAAGATGTATCACATCTGTTTCTCTAAGCAACATGAACTGAAGAAGCAGAGATATTTAACAATTTTGTTGATAGGAAAATTGTATTTCTATATCGAAATGTGTATTTATCCTGTATATCTTGTTGGGTTTTCTTTTCACAAACTGAACGGACCTGTATCACTCATACACAATGATGACAATAACAACACACACACACACACACACACACACACACACATGCACCCTGGAAAACTCCCCAGGATCCTTTCCAGTCATAATATGAACCACGGTTATATTTTCCAGCAGTAATAGCTTAGTTTTGCCTCTTTTTATGATTTGTACGAGTGGAATCATATAGTTAGGTACACTTTTGTGTCTGGCCTCTTTTACTAAATATTTTATTGGCAAGATTTACCCTATCACTACATATACTTGTAGACCATTCTCACCATCGTATAAAATTTTATTGAACAAATATTCCGGAAATTATTTACACACTCTGCCTTTGATAGATATCTGGATAGTACCCAGTTTGGCTTGGGGCTATTACAGACAGTGCTGTTATAAACATTCTAGTTAAATCTTTTGATAAACTCAAATATGTATTTCTGTTGAATATTTATATATACATACCGAAGGGAGAATTAGTTAATACTGTCAAAAGTTTTCCAAGGTGGTTGTACCAACTCACAGTATAACACCAGTGCATAAAGACATGGGTATCTTCATATCTCAGCCAACACTGGGTAATTTTGTTGTTATTTTTACTGCTTAAAGCAGTCTAGAGAATATTTGGTGATATTACATTATGATGTAATTTATGTTTTTTTGATAACTAATGAACTTGAGAATGTAGAAATATGTTTGCTGAATGTTTGGATATTCTCTTTTATAAAGTCCCTATTCAACCCTTTTACTCATTTCTCTATTGAGTTGTCTGCATTTTTCTTGTTGATATATTAGAGTTCTTTACATGCTGTAAATAATATATAAATATTACTTATAGCCTTTATATATGTATATATACATATATACTTATATAAATACTTATATAATACATATATACATATATACTTATATAAATACATATATACATATATACTTCTATATATACTTATAGTCTTTATATATGTATATATACAATATAATATACAATGTATATATTTAATCAATTTAATTAATATATTTAATTATATATTTAATTTAACATTAAATGCATCATTAAAAAAATATATACATGAGCCAGGCATGGTGGCGCACGCTTGTAATCCCCACGCTTGGGAGGCTAAGACAGGAGGATTGTGCAGGTTCGAAGCCAGCCTCAGCTACTTAGTGAGGCTCTCAGCAACTTAGTGAGACCCTGTTTCTAAATAAAATATAAAATGGGTCTGGGAGTATAGCCCGGAGGTAGCAAGCCTCTGGGTTCCACCCCCAGTACCACACACACACAAATATATATTTATATATACACACACACACACACACACACACACACACACACACACACGAAGGATAAACAACCACTTTGTTGGTTGTTTTTTATTCTCTAGATGTTGTATTTCAATGAAACTGTGTTCTTAACTCTAATTAGACAAATCTACAAGGCAAGAATGATCCTGGGCTAAGTTTTACAAGGAAGAGAGGTGATTCCATGAATAAAAGAAAAACTGGGATTTCCAGAACTATTGTGCTTCCTGTCCTACTCCTAGAAGACACTCAATGTCATAATCTTAGCTTTCTCTTTCAAATCATAATGTTCAAATATCAATGATTACATCCAAAGTGTTACAGAAACAATAAGGGTAATTATTTAAGTTATACTAACACCAAAAGATTCTCATGTGATTGTTTAAACCATGAGAAAACCTAAGCAAAGCTCATTAGAAGTATAAAGCATTGTATAGTAAGCACTGTATAGTTTTTTTTTTTTTTTTTTTTTTGGTGGTACTGGGGTTCCTGGAAGCCCTTCTACCTCCGGGCTACACTCTCAGACCTATTTTATATTTTTATTTGGAAACAGGGTCTCTTAAGCCAGTGCGTCTGGCTTCGAACCTGCGGGATCCTCCTGTCTCCTCCTGCCAAGCGCAGGGATTACAAGCGTGCGCCACCACGCCCGGCCATGCACTGTATAATTTTCACTGTTAGGCTGATAACAGCCAGAGTCTTCAAAAAACAGTCTTCTGAAAATAATGACTCAGAAAATCAACTCCCAGTTTTTTATAGCACAGAGAGGATGGCAATGAAAGGTGCTATTTAAAATCCTAAATTTACCTACAAGTATCCTCTTAGGCCCTGGAGTTATAAGATTCTACAATCAATAATATTTTAAAATTTTTTCAAAAACCAGGGCATGAGATAGTACTGTTTTATGATCTAGAATTTAAATGCTAGAATTGAATCCAGCACAAGACCTATGTTGGAACAAAGCAAACAAAATGAATTACAACTCCCTGTTTAATAATATGAATGAATGGACACATTCCCTGGGAAAATAATGGAATTTACTATATAAAATCTTGTAAATAAGGCATATTTTAAAAAAGTCTTGGCTCTACTTTGCTTTGGTGAAA
This sequence comes from Muscardinus avellanarius, assembly GCF_963383645.1. Taxonomy (NCBI): domain Eukaryota; kingdom Metazoa; phylum Chordata; class Mammalia; order Rodentia; family Gliridae; genus Muscardinus; species Muscardinus avellanarius. Next base: position 16,628,634 of record NC_137791.1, read on the forward strand.
TGATTATATCCCTCATAAGACAAAATAAATTCTTGTCATATTATTAAACATTTTACAGCCTCAGAATGCTGCCTTTATAGCAGAACAGCTAGAAGTCAGGATTAGAGCTGGCTGTGTTGTGGTCTAGTGAGTTTAAGCAGAGGACAGGATTTCCATTTCTTCCTTCAGCCTGGATGTCAAGGACCATTTCACTGCCTGATACATCAGTGGACCTCCACGTGCATCATGCAGGTGTGCTGCTGCCTCCCTGTTTCCTGGAGAAAGGTCCAATTACCTAGACACTGTGGGTATTCTTTTATGTTCCTATCCTAGTTAATTACAGAAAAATGGGTACATGCAAGGTTCCTATGAAACAAATATAGTAATACCGATAGGAATCATACAGGAATAAAAATAATAAGAGAACAAAATCTTGTTCTGTCGGGCACTGATGAATTTAAGAATTAAGTGTGTGCTTTGGAAAATCACAAGCCCCCCAGGTAGATTGGGTCTATTCACTTTTCTGATTGTCATCGCTTCTGGAAGATCACTGCACATGTAGTTTATGTACATTTTATACTTGTGGTTTAAGTGAATGTCAACTTTCACTTTGGAAATTGTGAGACATGAGTTTAACAGATATTGTCTCTTAGGATGTTTTCATTATCCTCATATATCCATCTGTCTAGATATATTTCTTTTTCTTACATAGAAGTGATAAAACCAATACAGAGTTTTAAAGTAAAAATTCCCCTCCAGGAATATGTACAGAGATAACTTGTTGGTGGCCTGACATAATTTTTTATGGGCTTAAATTTTCTTTAAATATGATCTGTTTTATTTTGAAATATAAATATTTTTAAAGCATAAATTGTAAGCAACTGGAAAATTGGTTTTCAGCACATTTGGCATAGGATTTTACGAAAGTTTAGGATCATGGTGTTATTTCCATGACTATGAGATTTCATAAACATATTCTATAACAACTCTTTGTGGTGTGGTGTGTTTCTGCACAACTGAGGTGCTTATTAAGCACAAAGGCACTTTCTACCCATTATTGTAGATACTTTATTGTATTTCAATGAACATTTTACACAGGGAGCTATACAAAATGTAAAATTTTCCCTCGGGTTATATACATATGCACTTACAACATATATGCAGCAGTGTTTAATCCCAAATACTATTCGTACTGCTCAGGGAAGGTATGCTGATATTCCCTGCAAAACCAGTTCTTTTTCATCTACTGCCTTCAGAATCCATGTCCTCAAACTACTGAATTAATAGAATTTTTCACTGCCTACTCTGCCTACTGCAATATTAATTTTGTTTACTTACCCTTCATGTACAGTAGAATTAAAGCTATAGAGGAAAATCTCTTTTTCTTATTAGGCTGCTGAAAAAAATCCCCTCATATTTTGGGGTATCTGTTTCTAATTTGTCTTTGGGGGAAAGGAATGCCAAATAGTTGCTTCGTTTCCCCCTTCAGACATTCAGAAATTCACCAAACTGCAGTCGAACCAGGACGCACACTCCAGCATGCGTTTTTTTTTTTTTTTCTTCCTCGGATCATAGTCAATAAATTTGATTAGTTCGTAAAGCATTCCAAGCCACCAGCCCACAGAGCAGGTTGAGCCAATACCTTCACTCTCTCTTTCCTTCTAGACCACCAAGGCTCTCGTTTGTATTTTTAAACCTGGGTTAAATTGTGGCATAACCACAAACCATTGTATGCTATTAACAGTGGAGTCCCAGTGAATGACTGACAAACAAAATCTTCGCACACAAAGCCCGCTTCTCTCAATGGTAAACACATGTTATTAATGAAACGTTTCTAACAGGCCTGGCAGTTTGAAGTCGGCCTTGACTGACAAGACTGGATTTTGCTAGATGCACTAAACAAACAAAACATTTAAAAATCGCGTATTAGAAGACTGCGTTTGGGTGAATCACAAAGGTATCATTTGCAGACCTGGAGTCTGAACTGCATCTCCCCTCCTCATAGATTATAGCATATTTCTCCAGGGTTCAAAGACAGCATAGTCATCCTACATCTTCCTTAAGAAGATCGGATGGTGTTAAACTCAACCCTTGGTCCAGCCTCCAAGAGTGTTATCTTGATGCAAAAGGGACCCATCATAAGTATTACATGGGATACAGTGGGCCGAGGTCAATTTTATATGCAGCTTTTGGGCTCAGAATCAAGTGCCCTAGAAAAGTGCTGCTGTTAAGCAGGGTGCTAAATAAAGATCAGATGTGACTCCCTAGGCTTCCTCCAAGTGGGTGAGGTAGGTGAGCGCACACTTTGTCCGTGTCTGTTTGATGTTTTCATTTATCAGTAACCCTGGCTACTTAGTATGTAGGCATCCACGGAAATAGACAGTGAGTCTCTTGTGCAATTTTTCCAAACTCCTGCTTAACATAAAGGGATAGCTAACCCCAAACCAAATAAAACAACACTGGCATTGCATTTTAGATGTCTTTGAAACATTCCAATGTTTTGGACCACCAAACTCGAACCCACAATGGTTGCATTTAGTTTTGATCAAATTGGGCAGTGCTGCCACAAGCTGGTTTGTATTTTTTTCTCTTCAAATTTACCCCAACCCTGTTCAAGTAACCAGAGAATTACAGAAGTACAATGCACCATTAATCCCCTCTGCAACGTGCCTTTGAAAAGCGCTTTTAGTAGGGTTCCGGAGTAAAGAAATGAGGAGCGAGATACTACTATCATCTGAACAGTTTCAAATATCAAATGCTTCCAGAATGGATCATCTGCCAGCATCGAAGTGGACAACCGAAGGGAAAACTATACACAAGCCACACGACTGTGCTGTAACTAATGATTTTCCTTGAATCAACTAGGTTGTTTTCTTTTCCTCCACTGAATTGTAAAGTGAATGGCATAGGTACCATCTAACATGAAGCCCAGGAAACATTCCATAAAGCTTCACTGGCCATGTTGGAGGGGAAAAGTCTAGGATCTGCACCCTTTCTGGATGAGCAAATGAATCTTTACACCTCCGCTCACACTTTGGCCCACTTTGCCTTATTCCCAACCCGCAGCCCGGCCTCCTTCTTGGTCTTGTCCTAGCAGCATGTGATATGCAGGTTCTGTCCAACTGCCCCTTTGGTCCTTAGTGTCCATTTCTGATGGAGATGGCAGAGTCAGGAGCACGGGGTCCTGCCATCATTGCTTTGGTGCCTCCGGTCTTCCTCCTGCTCTCTGCAAAACGCTCCATTCTCTCTCTCCCTCCCTAAAACCTTCCTCCTGGCCATCCCTTTCTCTAAAGCGGATGGTCTTTGTGATCATAAAAACAATGCAGGTCAAGATGAAAACAATGAACTCAAGCCCTCTTGTGTGACCTCCCAACAGGACACTTGGAGGGACCACATCTTAAAACTGTATTATATGATGCACACAACCAAACACATCAATATCAATTACTAAACCAAACACGAGGAGGAGGGAGGGGGAGGGAATGGGGTGGGCATTGATTAAGGGCTAACTGGGTGATGTGTGCATGTGTGCCTCCACCATCTTGTACCCCACTAAGATGTACAACTACAATGTATCAATAAAAAGTTTTTTAAAAGTTAAAAAGAAAAACCTGTATTAATGAGCCAGATGCAGCGCACATGCCGCTTGCCTGTTATCCCTGGTTGAAACAGGAAGGGTCCAGCAATCTAGATACTCTTGGCGACCTAGTGAGACTGTATTTCAAAACAAAAGTTTACAGAGAAAGGGCTGGGGGTGCAGCTAGGAGGTAGAATGTCTCAAGGTTCAATCTTCCCCTACTGTGTGTGTGTGTGTGTGTGTGTGTGTGTGTGTGTGTGTGTGTATGAATCCTAGTTGGTGTTTATGTATATTTATTTATTAATGAATCCTAGTTGGTGAACAGTGTGGATGCTATCAGGGAGCCAGGGCAGGCTTCCAGGTGTCCCCTGGAGTCCTGGCACGGTGGAGGACGTGCCCCAGTTATCCACTATCCACTGAGGGCTGCCTGGAGCCCATCGAATCTTCTCGGCCTGAGGGCTTGAGGTTCAGAGACTACACTGTGGGTCTATTTACCCACACGCTCCTTTTTCAGGTGAAACTAATCACAAAAACGACTCTTTGAAGAAGGGTGTTCTTTGAAGAATATTCAAAGGAATATTGAAAAGAATTATTCTTTGGTGTTTGATTATGGGAAGGGGGGGTCAATTTTTACCGATTTAACTAGTAGGTAGAGAAAAATTAATGATACCACTAATGTATGCATTACAATAGAGAATTAAGAAATTCTAGGATTTTATAGCTGATTGGGAATTAAAGCCAAATCAATTTAAATGATTAGTGACTGAAAAAAGACCAGAAGCTAAAATTTTTTTCTTTTCCATTCAGTGCACGTATATATCATACACTGCAGTGAAAACCATATAATTATGTTGTATAAACTGTATTACTAGCAACTATTTCATGTGAAAGTGCTTATATTAGTGGTAACTTAATTGAATAGTACACTAATGTTAAATATATATAAATATACATGTACATAGACTGGGGAGGAGGGATCCGAGATTTGTCTCTAAACATATTTCCAGGGTGTTTTTTGAATTGGGTATTTTTTGTAGATTTCAGGATAAGCAAAAGGTATCGTGTCACGTGTCTCCTTCTTGGTATTAGGAAGCCGGCCGCAGCAAACCATCAACATCTATTTCTTGCCTGGGATTTTACATTGGCCAGTGCTCTATCATGAAATTACTGCTCCATCATTTAGAAGACAGGCCTGGATGAGACAGACGTCCTTCATTTCATGCATAATTCTCAGGCCTTACCTTCAAGGAGTCTAGAGTATCATTAATGCTGTTCATTCATTAGTAGGTCATTCAGTCATTTACTAAGAATTTATTGAGTGTTTATTATAAAGCAGGCATTGTGTTAGGCTCTGGGGAACACACACACACACACATACACACACACACACACACACACACACACACACACACACGACACTGCTGTCTCTGCCAGTGACCATTAGTTCCTACCAGTATACATTTCTCTTTTGTTAGTGCACAGAGTTGGACTGCATTTTCAGGCTCCCTACCATAGCCGGTGAACAGGATGCTAGTAGAGGTTTCAACCAGGCGTGGCGGCGCACGCTTGTAATCCCAGCATTTGGGAGGCTGAGACAGGAGGATCCCTGGGTTTCATCCTTTGTACAGAAAAAAAAAAAAGAGGAAAGGCAAGGTCCAACTCATAACCATTTTGATAGACCCCATTGGCCCCCAAAAATTATACAGCTAAGCTTTGAGTTGACATTGGAGGGACCATGTGGGAACATGCATTCGAAAAGGTATGATTCATTGGGAGTCTTTCTTTCTTTCTTTCTTTCTTTCTTTCTTTCTTTCTTTCTTTCTTTCTTTCCTTCCTTCCTTCCTTCCTTCCTTCCTTCCTTCCTTCCTATTTCTTTCTCTATTTCTTTCTTTCATCTTTTTTTGGTACTTGGGATTGAAATCAGGACAACTCTACCTTCAAGTTACACCCCCAGCCCTTTTTATTTATTTATTTTTGAAATGGGGTCTGGCTAAGTTGCTGAATCCAGCCTTGAACCTGGGATCCTCCTGTCTCAGCCATCCAAGCACTGGGATTACAGGTGTATGCCACCAAGCTCAGCAGGGACCTATGTTTTCTTGAGTACTGCGTCAACCCTGATGAATGCATTGCCTTTGAGAAGAATTCTCAAGGAGAATTATATATAATTCTCCATGGAGATATATATATATATATATATATATATATCTCCATGAGAAGGGTTAGAACTGAAATATAAAAAAAAATATGCTATGAGGGCACTCAGAAGGGAACAGCTAACTCTACTTTGCATGGATAGTAAAACTTTCACGAATAAGGTAATATTGGTGCTGGGTGTTGATAGATGAGAAAGAGTTTTCTTAGAGCTCAGGGAGCCCTTGTACCATTGCAGTAAAGGAGGAAGGGGGCTGGGGGAATGTCTCACGTCCGCAATCCCAGTATTTGGGGGTGGTGCGATAGGAGGACCAGTCCTTTAACACATGGGATTTGGGGAGATATTTTTTTTCAAACCATAGCATTATGTAATGCTTTATATGTAATATGCTTAGTTTAGATAAGCAATAGCTGCTTAGTAAATTTAAGCAATTAATAACATCAACAAAATGTGCAACAATTTGGCAATTCTTTTTTTTTATTTTTTATTTTTTATTTTTATTGGTGCACTGTATTCATACATCATAGTGGGATACAAACTTTTGTAGACATACATGCACACATCGCCCAGTCAGCCCCCACCTGATCCCCACCCCATTCTCTCCCCATCCCTCCCTCCCATGCTTGGCTTAGTGGTTGACATCTAGTATTATAGCAATTTATCCAAAATTAAAAATGATAATCTCACATAACAGTTTCATTTGTCTGATACCAAGCTTTTGATGACTTAAAGATAACATTTCAATATTTCTTTTTACTTTCTTTCTTACCAGAGAATATTTTTTTTCTATTTTTTTAGGTGAAACTATCATATATTTATATATTTATTTTTCAGAAAAAAAATCTATCCTAATATGGAATATGGACTCTAGATACCCAAAACGATCTTGAAAAAGAACAAAGCTAGAAGATATATATTTTCTGATTTCAAACCATATAAAGCTACAATAATTGTAACAGTGTAGCACTATTCTAAAGGCAGATATATAAACCATTGGAGTTAAATAAAAGCCTAGAGCTAAATTCTTCCCTATATTGTCAAGTTATTTTTGACAAGGTTTCCACGAACATTTGGTGGTGGAAATAATAATCTTTTAACTAAATATTGTTGAAACATAATAATTACATGGAAAAGAATAAAGTTGGACCCTTACCTAATCCCACATACAAATATTAACTCAAAATAGATAAAAGACCTAAATATAAATCTTAAGACTATAAACTTTTAGGAGAAAATCTGGGTCATAAAACCTCACAACATTGAAATTGGCAGTGATTTCTTGGATATGATTTCAATGGCACAGGCAACAGAAGAGTATACAAACTCCCTAAAAAATAAAAAAAAATATTGTATATCCAAAGACAATGTAAACAGATTTAACAGTTACTAATAGAATGGGATAAAATATTTCCAAATGCTATATCTGAAGGTATATTGATATTCCAACTAGAAATCCTAAAAATTAACAACAATAAAGGCAAACAATACCATTTAGAGATAGATAAAAGACTAACATAAGTAATGAATCTCCACAGATAACCAATCTTAGTTGACTGTTGGATGGAAACTCTTGTTTCTCTGGTTCTGGAGTGTGTTACCTATTTCTTCTTTGTAGTTAATCTCTTTGAGTATTTTCTCTAGCGCTGGTTTTGAAGACATAAATTCCTTCAGTTTCTGTTTGTCATGGAAGCTTCTTATTTCTCCATCTAATTTGATAGAAAGTTTTGCTGGGTAGGAAATTTTTGGCTGGAAGTTGTTTTCTTTCAGAGTTTGGAATATGTTACTCCAAGCCCTTCTGGCTCTCATGACTTGGTTTGGGAAGTCTGGAGTGATTCTAATTGGTTTGCCTCTGAATGTCACTTGGCCCTTTGTTTTTGTTGCCTTTAAGATTCTCTGCTTGGCTTCCACATTGGTCATTTTGACAATTATGTGGTGTGGGGATCCTCTTCTCCGATCCTGTCTAAAGGGAGTTCTATACGTTTCCTGGACCTGCGTATCGACCTCTTGCTCTATGTCTGGAAAATTTTCTGCTATTACTTCCTTGAAGAGATTGTTGATCCCTTTGGTTTCACTTTCTTTTCCCTCCTCTATTCCAATTATTCTTAGGTTAGCTCTCTTAAAATGGGCCCATATTTCTTCAATATCAGATTCCTGCTGTCGGATATTTTTTCCTAGATTAGAAACTATGCGTTCATTTTTGGAATGATCATCTTCTAAGAGCGAGATTCTGTTCTCCATGTGTTCTAATCGGTTGTTTGTGCTTTGAATTGAGGGCTTTACTTCATTAATTGCATCCTTTATCTCTTTTTGGCTCTCTCTGAGTTATTTTCGAAGCACCTCTATTATTTCTACAGTTATTTCCCTGATTTGATCTTCTAGAAATCTCTGATTTTCTGTTTTATCAGGTTCTGATGTTGTGGGTTTGTGGGCATTCATTGCTCCAGTATTATTCCTCTTTCCCATGATTTCGGAAGTTTGTGCCTTCTCTGGGTTCTTCCCTTGGGTCACTATGACTTCACTTAAGGTGCTCTGGATCTCGAGTCAGTAGTATCTCAGACCCCACTACTCCTTTACTGGGTTGTATCACAGAGTCTCCGACCCAGAGAGTCGATAGAGGCTGCTTTAGACTGTGGGGGATGCCAGGTTGCATGTTCTCCTATGGTGTGATATCTCTGCCACCGCCCCTCCCCCACTGGTCAAGTCCCAGGGAGTACAGTACTGGGATTTCTCCTCTGTGGCCCGCAATTTGACTCACTGTTCTTGAGTACGCAGATGTAGCTGTACTGGATTCAGTGAATTCTCTGCTGCTGCCGCCGGTGGCAATATGGCGCTGCTGCTATGCCCTCGGCCGTGAGGCTGGCGTATTTTTCTTGGTTTTGATTTCCACTCTGAATCCCTGTGCTGAGCTCAGCCACTGGGAGCTTTAGATTTTACCTGCGGCGAGAAATCCTGCCTGGCTGTTCCGCAGTGGCTCACCTCGGCTTGCTGTAGCCGTCCGGTGAACTCGCCGCTGCCGCCGGCAGTATGGTGCTGCTGCTGCGTCCTCGAGCGTGAGGCCGGTGTATCTCCTCTGTGGCTCTGAGCTTTGTTCTCAGTCCGCTTTCTCTCTGGAGCCTGGTGATTTTTTTTGTTTCTCTGGTGATGGTGTTTTCTGGCTATGAAAGACGCTGATTTTGTGGTAATGGAGATTGGTTGTTAGCGGGGCTCTTAAGCCCCGCTTTTCTCGGTCGCCATCTTCCCGGAAGTCCAGCAATTCTATTGTTCTTTTATCCATTTGTATATGCATCTTATTTTGCAAACTGGGCTGATTTTTTTTTTTTAAAGCTCAGGGATTATTTTAAAAGAGCAAATTTCCTCCAGAATTGAGCCGAATGTAGTTGTACGTAGAGGGGTTTGAAAGAGTTTTTTGATTGATCTGAAATGAGTGCAAGGTATATTTTATTAATAGAGCTTAGATTAAAAATTTGTACATGCATGTGGAGAAAATGCAGAACCAGTTAATATTCAGGAAGCACACTTGTGAGCACATTCTGCCGAGCATCAGAACACGTGTAAACTCATAATCCCAGGGCAGGCTAGCTGCAAGGACAGCAGTTGTCCATCAGTTGGTGCTCAGCAACCAAACACTCCATAGGACTCTGCATTGAAACTGAGCTGAGTGCGGGCAAGTCAGCTGATGCCCTCAAAGAGACACGTCCAGTTTATACATAAAGTGTTCTTCAATATGGTCTTCATAAAACATTCTGTCCCATTACTTTTGACTCCTAATTAGTAGTTAAACTACATAGGAACTCTAGAAAACCAACAGGCACCACTTTTCTTTATCAGATACTTACTGGAAGACAGCTCTCAGAAAAAGACATTTATTATAAGTAAAAGGGGGGGGGGAGTCATGGAAGCAGAATATATCAACTGTTACCAACAGAAAACAACCGTTTTAGTGTATATGTGTGGGAAAATTTTTATGTGTTGAAACACAATGTTGTTAATAAACATAGTTCATCAGTCAACTATAGGAGACTTAAAATACAGTAATGATATTTCTGAATGTTAAAATTCAAAAGGCAGGGAATAGTCCCAGGAACAGCTGCTCCACAATAATTCCAATTTTTATTGGTTTGCAGGTTGATACTGATATTTTTCCTCTTATTCACATTTAGGCATTCATTGGTGTGAGCTTCTTCCAGGTTTTTAACCTAGATTATTGTTTGCAGTCTACACAGGATGCTTTGCGATGCAGTCAGAGGAAGGAAAGGTAAAACTATGAAGTATATTCTAAATTTTGTTATTAACATTTTAGAGATCTTGAACATGTTATTAGCCTCAAAATGATAATAACATATATTCTTTGGAGATGAAATTTTGCTTGTGAAGTCTAAGGAACAACAGTACAGATTCTACAAAAATGTTTTACTTAGTTTGTATTTGATTGCACAGATAAAGCAACAGGCTATATCTCCAATCTACATAGGCTTTACTATTAATCATGAAAGGAGAAAAGTAAACTTTTCTCCCCATGGCTAGCTTTATTTTGAGTATTTGTTCTTTTATTTCCCACACATCTGCCTCACAACCACCTTTTATGATAATTTCATGGCATATTTGTTTCGAAGTACACTCTATATTTTCTAGAACCAAATAAAAGACTTCTTTCTTTAAAGAAAAAAACGTGTTAAAGATCTTGTCTTGAGAAACAAAGGTTTAGCCCAGATTACATCAGAGCCTGTTTTGGAGTATTGGAACTGATTAACTGAAAGAAGGGCTTAGCAGACATGGTTCTTTCATACTGGTGTGCTTTGCGGGATGGAAAATAGTGGTCTCATGTCAGGCAAGGTTTAATATCATGCAGGAAACCCATCCTGGGACACACTGGGCTTGGTGGCAAGCCACTTAGTAAAAGACAGAATATATATTCCCCTGGTGGCTTCAAGATCATCATGTGTGAGTCTCTGTGTGTGGAATTGTGTGCATCCCAAATGTTACACCCTTTAGGGGCTACCTAGGACACCACCTGTATCCTAGGTAGTAGAAACCACCTCTCCAGCCATGAGTTTCTGTCTAGCCCCACATTCTCTTTGCAGGATGGAACCCTAGAATAAACCCAGAGCCCTCAGCCAGTTGTTGGGTTACTTTGAAAAGAAATGCCCTTCCACACAGTGATCCTTCCAGCTTCTTGTCTCCCATCCCTCCTGGTCCCCTTGTCCCTCTATTGGGACATGGCATCTATTAGTAACAATTTTTTTTGCAATACTTTGAATGGAACTCAGGGGCATTCTACCTCTGAGCTGCACCCCCAGCCCTACTCAATCTTTATTTTGAAACAGGGTTTCACTAAGTTGCCAAGGACCTCACTAAGTAGCTGAGGCTGTCTGTGAACCACAATCCTCCTGTCTCAGCCTCCCAAATGCTGGGATTACAAGCGTGCACCACCACGCCCAGCTTTATTAGTAACATTTTTTTATTGGGAAGGAAAATATGTCAAAAGGCTGTACTTACTGGAGATTTCCTCTCTCTTCTGCCTTATCCAAGCAGTTCTATGCAGCCGTACTGATATTGCCAATGAATATTTTCAGAAGGCCTACATCTAGGATGGTGAGAATATTAAATGGAAAAACCGACTGGTTGCCTTTTTTCATCCATCTTCTTTAATACAGCTCTTGTATAGAGTTGGTAATCTCATCTCCAAAGACTGGCTCTTCTTTCAAATATTCAAAACTCAGGCGGGATAAAAGGATGTTATTTAGTGGGCATTCTCATGTCCCAGCAATGCCTCTTAACTCCAAATTTGCATTTATCTCACTGTTTTATTCAGACCAGAAGATTTTTAGGATAGTGGAGGGGGAAGCAAATCTCACATGACATGACCTCAATCTTCAGTAAAAATAGAAGCTTTTCTTTTGTTTTCCTACAGTTTTTATTAGGTGTCTTTTTAGTAGCTGTAACATAGTTCCAGCTCATAACATGTTATGATTATTTAGTCAGAACCAAGTCCTTTAAAAAAATCTCCCAGTTTTGCCAATATAAAATTCTTCAAAGAACTTCTAGAATTTGAACTATTTACGTATTGCCAATGTACGTCCTCGGTTAGGTTGTAAATGAGGACCTATATCTTTACTCATGGAAATTGATTTTTGCAACCATGGAATAAGTACTGGCTTGTGAAGTAATCGATCTAGAGTGAGAACATGTCCACCCTTCATGCATGAACTTGGACACATTACTTAATTTTCTAGACATGCTAACCTTACCTGGCCCTTGAGATTAGTAACATCTGCCTTGCCTACCATATCAAATTGCTGTGAAGGGCGATGTGAAAATTAAATGAAAAAGTAGAGTGCTAGTTAAGCATAGTAGCACACGCCCATAATCCCAGTATTTGGGAGGCCGAAACAGAAGGATCACAGGTTCGAGGACAGCCTTATCAATTTAGCAAGACCCTTAGCTTAGAGAGATTCTGTTTCAAAATAAAAAATAAAACAGGGCTGGGGTTATAGCTCAGAAGTAGAATGCTCCTGAGTTCAATCCCAAAACAAACAAACAAACAAACAAACAAACAAACTGATGAGAAGCTTCCTCTGTTTGACTAGTTCTATAAGCACCCTACAACACAGACGACCCTCATTTTCTCTTAACATTCAGAACACTCGTCTTTTGGGTTTTCTCATCACTGTGACTTCCTTCACATCTACTTACTGCTCTCAGTTGGTCCCTTTCTATCCGGCTTTCTTAGCCTGGGTTTCCCCAAAAGATAAAAGTTTACAGACAAAGACCTTATTTAGGCAGTGATCTGAGGGTTGGGGAGTCAGAGCAGAAGAGGGAACGCCAATGCAGAAACAACTCAGCCTCTATTTGGGCGATCAGTCTAGATCCTGAAGGAACGATTGAGGACCTTTTGAGATGCATCCTAGAAATGTCTGCCTGGGGACGGAGAGAGGATGCATTTGCCCATCGCACCTTGATCTCCCACAGTGACCTGATGGACAATCGCTGCTCTTCACGTCCACGTCATGCACGGAGGAGCGCTGAGTGGCTCCAGAGAGCGTCCCGGCAGCAGCTCCTCAGAGAAGCTCCAGCGTGGGCCACGAGCAGCCTCCTCCAGCTGCAACCTTGCCAAGGCTGTAGAAGAAGAGTGCATGGGGTGAGTTACCATGACAGCGGCTGCCATAAGAAGGAGGTCAACTGGGCAAAAGTGGTGCCAAAGAAATGCAAGTGTCAAGACAAGGGCATTCAGGGATTCCTTGGCCCTGTTTTTTCAGAATATGGTTGGACCCTTCCTTAGTGGTCGCATTTATTCTTTTTTTAAAAAAATTATCTCCTTTATTTTATTTTATTTTATTTTATTAATTAATTAATTTATTTTTTGCGATACTGGGGATAGAAGGATAGAACCCAAGGGCATTCTACCTCTGAGCTACACCCTCAGCCTTATTTTTTATTCTTTATTTTGAAACAGGGTCTCACTAAGTTGAGGAGGACCTCACTAAGTAGCTGAGACTGGCTGCAAACCTGCGATCCTCTTGTCTCAGCCTCCCAAGCAAGTAGTAGGATTGCAAGCGTGCACCACCACGGCCAGCTCACATCTATTCTGATAAATCATCATCTATAAGCTTAGAATCCCCAATTTATATCCTTAGCTTGTATCACACTTCTAAATCCTATGTTCATTTGTTCTGTCCTCTACATGACAGCAACTTTAGAATATTTCAAGGAACGTGGAGTTCTGCATATATGGATCTAACTCTTCTAGAAGTAAGGAGTTCTGGTGTGCTACCACTGCAAAGCAGAGAGAATACAGAAGACAATTATGTAACGTATGTTTGAAAAGGCTAGAAAAAAAGGAGTTTGTTTTTGTCATAAAGAAAGGATAAGTCGGGTGTGGTGGCGCACGCTTGCAACCCCAGTACTTGGGAGGCTGAGACAGGAGGATTGCGTAGGTTTGAAGCCAGCTTCAGCCACTTAGTGAGGCTCTCAGCAACTTAGTGAGATTCTGTTTTGAAATAAAAAATATAAAATAGGTCTGGAAGTGTACCTGGAGGTAGAAAGCCCCTGGGTTCCATCTCCAGTACAAAAAAAGAAAGAAAAAAGAAAGAAAGGAAGGAAGAAAGGGAGAAAGAAAGAAAGGAGAAAGAATGAAAGAAAGAGAAAGAAAGAAAGAAAGAAAGAAAGAAAGAAAGAAAGAAAGAAAGAAAGAGTAAGTGGGCCGGGCATGGTGTCATACACTTGTAATCCCAGCATTTGGGAGGTGGAGACTGGGGGATCACAGTTTGTGGAGAGCCCCAGCTACTTAGTGAGACTCTTTGCAACTCAGTGAAACTCTGTTTCAAAAAATAAAAAGACTAAAAATAGGACTGGGTGTGTAGCTTGGAGGTGCAATGCCCCTGGGTTCCATCCCCAGTACCGAAAAAAAAAAAAAAAAAAAAAGAAAAAAGAAAAGAAAAAAAAAAAAAAGGAAGGATAAATGACCAGGAGTTGTGGCTCACACCTGCAATCACAGTACTTGGGAGGCTGAGACAGGAGGATTACTGGTTCAAAGCCAGTCTCAGAAACTTAGTGAAACCCTCACCAACTTAACAAAACCCTGTTTCAAAATAAAACATAAAATAGGTAGGGCTTGAGTTGTTGCTTGAAAGTAGAACAGCTCTGGGTTCAATCCCCAGTTCCAACAACAACAACAACAACAACAACAATAACAACAACAACAACAACATAGTGTTTGAAGAGATAAATAGGTTTAACCTGATTTAAGATTATACAAGCCGGGTGTGGTGGCGCATGCTTGTAATACCAGCATTTGGGAGGCTGAGACCAGAGGATCGTGGTTCGCGGACAGCCTCAGCTACTTAGTGAGGGCCTTTGCAACTCAGTGAGACCCTGTTTCAAAATAAAGAATAAAAAATAAGGCAGGGGGTGTAGCTCGGAGGTTGAATGCCCCTGGGTCCATCCCCAGACCCACATAAAAAAATAATTATACAGTATATATATTTATAATATATATGCATATATTGTATATAATATATTTATATATATTTATGTTATATATACATATTGTGCATGTTATAACAAACTTCCTATGATACTTTTTATTTTCTATTTTTTTTTTGCGGTACCAGAAATGGAACCCAGAGGCTTTGTACCTCTGAAATACACCCCCAGCCCTATTTTTTAGTCTTTTTATTTTTGAAACAGGGTCTCACTGAGTTGCAAAGGGCCTCGCTAAGTAGCTCAGGCTGTCCATGAACCGTGATCCTCCAGTCTCCACCTCTGGAGTGCTGGGATTACAATTGTGTCCCACCACACCTAGCTTCCATGGTACTTTATTAAGTGTACAATGTTTATGTTCTTACTTGTCAATTAAAAATAAATTGAACTTAAATAAATCTAAAAAACCCTAGCTCTTGATCTTTTCCTACAAACCTATTCTTTCCCAACCTTTAGAAACTTAGTGACTACTACGTCCAGTCATTTAGGCAAATGCATTCCTTATCTATTGCTATGTTACAGCTTTGGTGGATACAGAGTTCTGAAGCAGCTTAGCCGCTGGGATCGCTCAGGTGATGGCCATCAGGGTGTCACCTGAAGGCTTGCAGAGGGCTGGGAGATTTGCCTCCAAGATGGCCAGCCCCATAGATTTTTGCAAGAGGCCTCTCTTCCTCACGGGACTGTTGGCAGGAATCCGCAGCGGTCTGCCATGTGGACCTCTCTCGGGCTCCTTTCCCCATGGCAAGTGATTCAAGCTAGGGAGTTATGTGCAATCCCACCCTCTTCTATTAACCGCACAGACCAGTTCTGTTAGAGCGAGGGAGGGGATTGCAGGGGGAGGTGTGAATACCGGGAGGCAGAGATGACTAAGGGTTGTCATGGGTGTCACCATCATTGCAAGAAACCTTAGACTGAACTCCCCGGACTTATTGTCTCCTCAAGTCCTCTTGATTTATCTACATAAGATATCTCAAATTTGCTAGCTTTCGTCTTCACTGTCTTGTCTCTAATCAAATTCTCTGTAATATCTTGCTTAGATTTTATCTTCTAAGTTTCTTTGTAGCTTCCCTCTAACCTATACTCTATTCTTCAGAGAGTCGAGAGAGTGAGTTTGGTTGCTACTCTTGTAATTGTTGAGGTACTAGAGATTGGACCCACTGAGCCACATCCCCAGCCCTTCTAGTTCTTTATTTTGAGATGAATTCTCAGTAAGTTGTCCAGGCTGACCTTGGTGTTGCTATCTTCCTGCCTGTGCCTCTCAAGGTGCTGGGATGATAGGCATCCACCAGACACTGCAGACAGAATGGTTTTTGAAAACATATCACATATGCCACTCTTGAGATTCTCCAGTTGTGCCACATTGTCCTTTGGCTAAAACCCAATGGGCCCAGGTGGCACACGCCTGTAATCCCAGTGCTTGGGAGGCTGAGACAGGAGGACCGCAGGTTGGAGATCAGCCTTAGCTTACCAAGACTCTCAGCAACCTAGCAAGACCCTGTCTTAAAGCAGCAATAAAAAGGGCTAAGAGTCCCTGGCGCAGGCCTGTAATCCCAGGATTCAGGAGGCAGAGACAGGAGGATCATGGTTAGTGGACAACCTCAGCTACTTAGCGAGGCCCTTTGCAACTCAGTGACACCCTGTTTCAAAAATAAAAGACTAAAAAATAGGGCTGGGGGTGTAGCTCAGAGGTAGAATGCCCCTCGGTTTCATCCCCAGTACCGCAAAAAAAAAAAGACCCCCAAAACAAAATATAATGAATAAAAAAAAGGGGGGAGACTAGGGGTGTAGCTTGGAGGTAGAACATCCCTGGGTTCAATTGCTAGAAAAATAAAATTCATGGGCCCTTCTGACTCTGACCCCTGCCCATTTTATTGACTCTGTCTGTCACTGTTACCCCCTAAGTCATTATCAGGCAGACTGATTCCTGCCCACCCTCTCCCCACCCTACACACTATTTACCAACTAGCATTACACTCTCTTTTTCTTTGTCCAACTTCATCTGATCTTCAGGCATCAAATTATATTTTAAGGAGACCTTTCCTAGTTCCCCAATCTAAATAGCATCCCGTCCTCTTACTCTCTAACCCTGTCCTCTGTTTAATAACACTTTTAATATTCCTCATTAGGAACGTTGCCCTGTGTTTATTTGGTATCTATCTCAGTGGACAGAAATGATGTCTGTTCTGCTTATGTATATCTATCTATTGACATCCACATTATCTATTATAGCATACTTATTAATTAAACTGTTATTGAATAAGTGAGTGCTATCCCCCCAAAAGTCATAGTTTACACAACAAGAAAAGTGCTGTCTCTCTGTGTCAAAATTTCCCACCAGTTATGAATGACTGTTTATCAAAGAATGAAGAAGAAGTCTACTAAAGGAAATAAAATATGGGTCACTGTCCGCGCTGCTATAAACTTCATGGAATGAGACACAAGCAACCAGAAAGATAACAAGCACAGAGGGAAACAAACAAAAATTATTTCCAATGAGGCCAATAGAGTACAAAAAATATGTTGTTGTAAGTGAAAATACCAACACAGAGTCAGTCCAGCAGCTCAAGTCAAACTCAAAAACAAATGGCTTTCCATGTACTGTTTAGCTTTCTAGATCATTAATCTACGGACAGTGACAAAAACATAAAGATAAAGCTAACATCTTTGAAAAGTTCATTGTTCGTGTGCTGTGCCTTGAGCATGATTAATTAAATGCAGTCTTTCTCTGCAAAGCAATCTTTCTTCATTCCTAATGCTATCAAGCTGAAGTGTATTAGACGCAGAGAAACCTAAGCGTCTACACATGGTCTTCACAAGATATGCCGCTTCTCCACATGAGAGCATTTCAATTCTCCCAGTTAGAGTTTTTTGACATTATTTTCCGCCCTCTGACATCATCCTTTCTTTGCCTTTTACCCATGAGCACTTGTGTTTGGCATAATAGAACTCAGACTCCTTTTCCAGGAGAGCCAACAGGTGATGTTTTTAAAAAAATCCAATGATCATAAATGAAATGTCTACCATGTAAAACTATCTTCTTTCTCAATATTCTCCCTCCACACATCAATCTGTGGTATTTTAATAAATGTAATTATCATTTTTTTCCAAATCCATCCCTGCGCATATTGTTAGTTGTGCAAACATTCAGTAACCCTAGTTAATGAGGGCAGGAAACGGACTGCTTTCAACCTACGAAGGGCCCGTTAGAGCTGCTTCATATATGTGATCAGGAGAGATTTCTCTTCCAATTGCTGATGTCAAGAACTAAGGCCTCTTTGAGACTATGGACTTGAAGTATTTCCTCTCTGATTTCTCTTAGCTGAAAGAAGCAAACTTTTATAAATTACCTTTCCATGGTCAGTTGAGACCTAACTTCTTGGAATGAACATATAATTTCTTAGAAGGTGATGAAAGAAATGGTAAAAAGAAGATGAATTTTAGCACTTGGTCATATAAAACATCTCTGGAAGCGCTCACTACATCTGCACAGTTGATCTGGCCTAATAAGCCAGTAAATGTTTCTTTAAATAAAGGTAATATATATATATATATATATATAATATCTGTTTAAAATACACATATATTTTATATATGTTTAAAACCATATAAGCCATTTAAACCCAGTTACAAATACCTTAGAGCAACAGGTTGGTGTTCCAATTTTTCCACCCATTTCAGAATTATTGATAGAATGAGACCTTAAAAATAGGAAAGAGAAAATTGTTGATAGAATACACACGTTACCATGGCGATAATTTTTGAGCCTACGGTCTGCCAAGAACATGGTGTAATTCTGGCTAATTTCAGCTCAAATTAAATGCTGTTGTGACAAAACAGAAATGTCTCTAGGTCACATCAATATGATTTTTCACTCGGAAATTAGATTATTCTTCAATGAAAACATCAGTTACAAGGCGTGACCACACAGCTTCATGGCGGAAGAGATGGAAAATGGGCTCTTGTGATGTAATCATTATTCATAAGCGTTCTACGTTTTCAGGATACAAGCTTGTGTTCGGAAAACAACTCATAGCTTCACCCTTCTCACGAGGACTCCAAATAAGGAAGTCCTTGTCCAAGGAGTATTTGGCCAATGGACCTGTTGCTTTCATTCTGTGGAGTGACAGGAAGAGCTCTTTCCACTGTGTGGCATTTGGTGTCTATAGACATGGAGGACTGAACGGCAGAGCTCAGTTACCTGTTGCTGATAGACATTCAGAATATCCAGGTGTTTGTAAAAAAATGGAATAAGTGTTTATTTCATTGGCATTTTATGATTCTCGTTCAAATATGGGCTTTTGAAGTTGTTCGGTGTGTTTCTCAAATATAAATTGCCAAGTACTACCCTTTTGAATGAAACATATGGAAAATAGTAATTTTTGTTTAGTACTTTGGGGTGGGTAGGGAAGTTTCTTGATGCTAAGGTGACCCACTATAGGCTCCATCCTCCTGCCCATTCACCTTCTGCTGGGAGAACTGAAGTGGTCAGTATCTTGGAAAACCTTTAACTTGTGTCATCAGAGAGTTTTGCGGCAGGAGGAGTGGGATGCTGTTTTACCCATCAGTTCCTGTGTCTCCCATGGGTGCCCACAGCTATTTCCTCTAAATATAATCAAACCATCCAATCAAATGAAACAGCGCGACTCAGAACTGCATCTAATCTTATGAAAACAGTGGGATACCTTTGTTTAGATCATTTCCTTTCACTTCCTACAAACTATAGCTCTAGGTTAAATATTTTAGTACCATGCTTTTTTCTTTAAATAATGCCAAGAATGAACCCCAAACAATAGAAGTACATCTTTTAACTCAGTTTATTAACAACAATAAGCTCAGAATCTTTGGTTAGGTCATACCCTTGTAATAATTTTGTGAGGTCCAATAAATATTGATACATTAAGAATGTATAAAGATACATTCTTAAGAGTCTGAATTTAGCTGGGCGTGGTGGCGCACGCTTGTAATCCTCGCGCTTGGGAGGTGGAGACAGGAGGATCGCGCAGGTTCAAAGCCAGCCGCGCTGGCTTAGGAGACCCTGTTTCCACATAAAAAAGTAAAAAATAGGTGTGTAGCCCGCGGGAGTGTATCCCGGAGGTAAAAGGGCTTCCAGGAACCCCAGTACCACCACCACCACCAAAAAAAAAAAAAAAAAAAAAAAGTCTGAATTTAGAAAATATATTAATGTTCGAAGCTCTTCTGAAAATTCTCTGCTCTCTTTGTATTCATATGTGTGTGAGCAGTACTGGGGATTGAATTCAGGAGGATTCTACCTCTGAGTTATATCCCTACCCCTTTTTATTTTGAAACTGAAGGATTCACTATGTTGCTGAGACTGGCCTTGAACCTGTGATGATCCTCCTGTCTCAGCCTCCCAGGTTCTAGGGTTACAGGAGTGTGCCAACACACTCAGCTCCCTTTGTATTCTTGGGACAGTTAATTTTTAGATCCACTCTTATACATTTTTTGGGATACATTTTGCATCCCATCTCTTAAAAGTGAAAGATGTCCACAGGTTATTATTCTCTTAGGAGACCCACGCCCAGGATAATAAACTGTAGCTGTCACTTTTGTACAAATCACTCCTTTCCTCTTCCCCGTAAGAACTGGCCAGGCTCCCTATTGTTTTTTCAAGGCAAAGGTAAATATAATTGTTCTTGTTCGGCTTTTTCTGCCCATCACAAATAGGCTTTTCCTGATGTATTGAAATGTACCTCCTCCCAC
The DNA here is from genome assembly GCF_963383645.1 of Muscardinus avellanarius. Taxonomy (NCBI): domain Eukaryota; kingdom Metazoa; phylum Chordata; class Mammalia; order Rodentia; family Gliridae; genus Muscardinus; species Muscardinus avellanarius. The sequence goes on from NC_137791.1 coordinate 16,649,042, forward strand.
TTAAGACGCTCAGTTTCCCCCTCAGCTGAGACAGAGTGCGCCATCCTCCCCCGAAATTGTGCTGATTTATCTTCGTCTTTACACCTGTGTTTCTACTTGGTGTAGCAGCACACCCTCTCCTATCTCTGTAGATGTATTTCCAACAGTCTTTTTTTTGTTTTAATGGGAGGAGCCAACGCAACAGCCAGCCTGTACAAGAGAGAAAAACTTTACAGCACATTCTGGAGAAGTCAGTTAAGGGGCTCAGTGGGCAAGGTCGATGGGGGTCACCAGCTTGTAAAGGGTCCCACAGTGTGGGCAGCTCTGGATCTCACCTTTGTGAACTCAGAACCAGATGATGGCGCTGTTGCCTTCTTCGCGGATGCAGCCCACAGTTTGCTTGCTGGTGATGGATGGGACTAAATTAGGCTCTTCCTTGGTGCCTGAAGCTGCCTTTGAGGGTAGGATATTGTATAGGTGCAGCCATCATGACCTCCCTCTCCAGTCCAGTTGCCGGCTCATCCTCCGTAGAAACACCACCTCTAAAAGCCACGGAGCACCGCCGCCACTCCACTGGGGCCCTGGGCCCTCAGAACCAGCACCGCCAGTGCTGTGGATCTGCGGAGTAACCTTGAAGCCATCACGCCTGCTCTGAGCAGTGGCACTTCCCCAACGTTGATTGCAGAGCCTCCAGGAAGCCTTTTCAGATTGAAATTACCCTAAAAATGATCAAGAATGGAGCTGTATCTACTCTACTCTGCTTCTTCTTTTTTTTTATTTTTTATCAGAACTAGTTCCGTGCTTTCCTTTGCTTATCACACATGGCCAATGGATTTTCACGATGACAATGATAACTGAAAACTATATATTAAATTATTTATTTTCACTTACATTATTATTATGTATTTGTTATGTTAATTGACTCTCAACAACACCTCTATGGAGTTGACAGGGAAATTATTCTTACATTTAAGGATAAGCAATTTGAAAGTTAGAGAAGTTAAGTTACTATTAAATAGGCCGGGCATGGTGGCACAGACCTGTAATCTCAGTACTTGGGAGGCTGGGACAGGAGGATGTTCAAGGCCAGTCTCAGCAACTTAGTGAGATCCTCGGCAACGTAGCAAGATCTTGTTTCAAAATAAAATAGGGCTAGGGACCTAAGTAAGAGGTAGAATGCCCCTGGATTCGATTCCCAGTATAAAAAAAATAGAAAGCTATTTTATGTCGTAAAGCATAACATTAAACACAAGTCTACTACCTATTATCTTTCTTGTTTCTCAATTGAAATGACATTTTGTTGCCTAAAAGTAAGGTGTTGGATATTAGAAAAAAATCGAGCTTTTGAAAAAGCTAACTATATTCCACTACTTTGCCTTATTCTAATGAACAATTCAGAACCAGAGAAGTTTGGGGGCTTTTCTACATTAATCATCCTGTGACATATAATGAAAGAGACAGACAATTTACAAACAATTTAAATATTTTTTTTTACTTCTCATGTTGTGTGTGTGTGTGTGTGTGTGTGTGTGTGTGTGTGTGTACCTACTCCATAATAGGTTTCCAACCATCCAGGGAGGCCATAGAGAATTCAAAATAGAGTGCATAGAGACATGATGTTCTATGTTGACATTACCTTTTAACAGGGAGTTAAAGGAGCAGCCCAGATTGACGTGTATATATCTCATGATGTTTTAGCTTTGGATTCAGTTGCCATCAGTAATTCATAGTACTAGTCCCGGCGTTGACTGATCAATCATGGAACAGTAACTATAAGTGCCACTTGGTTACAAGGGCCAGCTGCCCCGAATGGTAAATAAATTATTGTCTATAAATTCTGTACAGTCAAAGGACACCACTTTTCTGCGGCTAACATCGGGAAGCATTGATCTTGTCAAGAGTGGACTGTTGCGTGGTTTTATGTAGAGGGTGTGGGTGCGGGGTGGTCATCCACTCACACAGAATCTTAGGCATTCATGTGTAACATAGTTTTTCAAGAACTTTGTAAGAAGGATTACCATGTTTTCCTTTTGAATGTTCTTGATCTCATAAACTAGAACATAGATTTTATAAGACCTTAAAAGAGTATGAAATTGAAATATCAGTCTATAAAATGTTGGAGCCTTGGTCTCCAGCTTGGTGTTACTGGAAGGTGGTAGAAACTTGAAGAGGTGGGCGCTAGTGGAATTAGGTCTTTGGGGGTATTTCTTCAAAGGGAACTGTGGAACTCCAGTTTCTTTCTCTTTTGCTTCCACTCCATGAGGTAAATAGCTCTGCCATGATTGTCACCACAAGCCCAAAGTAGTAGAGTCAGTCAAGCAGCCATGAACAGAAACCTCCATATCCATAAGCCAAAAGAAACCTTTTCTCTCTATACATTGCTTATCTCAGGTATTTGTAACAGTAACAGAAAACTGACCAGCACAAGTGTCTTAATAATTAAAGATACTCTAAGATGGTAAATTCTATACCTTGGGCAAATATCAGCCTTTTAAAATTCCTCTCAAGAAATGATTTTAGGTTTAATATGCCATCGAAATATCCCTTATTACCTAAAGATTTTTAAAAAATCATCTTATTTCTGAAGGATGGAGTACGCAGGGGATGAACTGCTGAAAGCAGGGCAAGAGAGTTGTTGAAAATGATTCCGTTTAGTTTTAAACTGTGATCATTTTACCCCTAGGTTTTTTAAACACAGGCCTTTTCCACATTCCAGAACATCTGTGGTTGAGCTTAAGTTCATAAAGATCTAGGACATTTTGCATAAGTTTGAAGCCTACAACCTCTTCTTTTGGAGGAGATATGTCTCTATGCATTTATCTTCAGAGAGGGGCCCACCCAAGTAGGCAAATCGTTGTAAATGTAAGCGAATAGCATGGTTTAAAAAAAATCTGAATTTCTATAAAGAATACTAGAACCTACTGGCAAGCTCCCCTGATCTATGAGAGTCTCAAATAGTCTCCTGACTTTACATTTGAACAGCAGTGATAAGTTTTGGTTTGCTAATAGTGAGGTATGGAGAATATTTGGCTGTTCTCTTACACAAATTGGAGATCTTTGTCCAGCAGATGTTTCCAGTTGTGTTAATGGTGTTGAGTTCTGAGTGGCACATGACGGTGCAGAAACCCAGAGAATAGTTTGAGACCAGGCCAAACACTGTCACTTAGAGCTTACCATGCTCTGAATTCTAATGATCCAAAAGCTAGCATATGTACTTCTCCTAGAAAATAGAGACTACAGGAAAGAAAATCATTATCAGAAGAAAATTTAGATATTTTTGTCCTTATAATCTTAGCTACATGAGACCTTTTCCTTTTAAAAGTGGAAGAATGCCTAATGTGTCGACTTTTCAAACCTCAGAGAGCAAGGTTTTGTGGACTAATGGAAGTAAGTCTTAATGAGACAATATCCTAAAAACATTGCCAGTGTAAAACACATAGCTAAGTGAGCTGGTAACATATCCAGTATCTACAATGAAGATGAAAAAAACATGTACCAGATAGTATCATATTTCTTCTGGGGTTTCCTCTCTCTTGGTGTGGATGGGAGCTTGAGGTTTTATCATAAAGGGATAAAATGGCAAGGAATCACTTACTGGCTTGCAGTCATGGAGGAAAGGCATTCACATCTGTTTCTGGTATTCTGTTGAAGAATCTCTCCAGTTGATAATTTGGATTGGAAGCAAATTGGTTTGTTTTCATAGGTCCTTTTCTTCCAAGCTCAGATAAAACAAACCTATCCTGTGGGTCCAATGGTTTGCATTCTGAATTCTTGGTTTACGTGGCACCAAATCCCTCTATTATATTGCTAACACATTATTCATCTCGAAGAGAACAAAACTGGCTGAGTTTTAGGAAGATTTATGTTACATAAACTTCCATGGCTGACTACGCAGTGTGTGTGTGTGTGTGTGTGTGTGTGTGTGTGTGTGTGTGTGTGTGAAATTAGAATTCTTATGGATTTCTAATGTGATTCTGTCTTTTGTATTTCCTTCAAATGACTTGCACCTATAATAGATGCTATTTTTTCTTGCTTGCAAGACTCTACTTTGATATCTATTGAACAAGACGAAAATAAGAGTTGCAACCCAGTGATTGAAAATGATGATAAAGTATTTTTATTTTGGTAAGACGAGCAGCTTTTACCTTGATTGAGTTCAACTACTTCAAGAATATGAAGGCTTTTTCTTTTTTTTATAGACAATATTTTAAGCTCAAGTGTTCAAGGTCAAGAAAAGACAAAGGCCCTCTCTTCATGGGGCTTAAATTATACTAAACGAGGGCAAATGCAAGAGTAAATAAAGAAAAAGTAAAAAATGTAAATGCATAAACACATAAAAGCATGCTAAATATGACTATTTATAGTGACTATAATATGCACCAATAAAAGTACAAAAAATAAAGATGTGGGAACAGAAAAATGAAAGACTAGAGCCAAGTAAAAGTGAACAGCGAGATAGTAGGAAGTAGTATTTTTCCAAAGATTTTTTTAAAGATAGATACATATATAGAAGAGAGAGAGAGAGTGAGAGAGAGAGAGAGAGAGAGAGAGAGAGAGAGAGAGAGAGAGAGAGAGACAGCTGTATTATATAGAGAAAAGGGCAATATTTTAGATGAAAGATGCTTTAATAATTATATAGTTGATCAGAAAAATTATGTGTCCTTTTCTTCTCTTTACTTCTGCTGGAATTCTGTTCTAGTTTTCCCCTGAATAAAGTATGAAATAAAAATTTCTTACAAAACTGTTCTAAAATTAAGTGAAATTATCCAATATGGCTTTGATTCCTTCAATTAGTTTTTTTTTTTTAAAAAGGGATTCAAATTGGTTAAAAGACTACTCTTTTGAAGTGACGGAACTTTTAAAAATCTTTGCAAAGATACTTGTTTGGAAGTTATAATAAGAGACCGAAAAATGTGAAATTGTTTTAGAAAAAATGTCATTTCTGTCTCTGTCTTTTCCCAGGGCACAGTAATATAAACAAGAAGCGGATTTCCTGTATGGCTTAATGAGACGTAAACACAGATAGTAAAAGAGAAATGAACATCAGAACACATTGTTTGAAGAAAAAACAACAACAAAAATGTCACATTCCAAAGCTGGTGACATTTATAAATCCATTGAGACATATTGTCTGGTATTATTGAGCTTTACTAGTTAAAAAGAAATGTTAAATGGCTGAGCCATGGGCTTGCTGGCCTGATGACCACCATGTTGAAGTTGTTTACCATCTTGTCCTCTACGTCTTAACTGAACCTGAGCTTTCCCCATACTTAAGCACTGTCTTTTCTATATCACGGACCTCCATGGGATACGTTTTGTTTTCTATTGAAAAAATGATCCTCCACCAAAAGTAAGTAATTTGCTTTAGATCTCCTAAACATTATAACTTAAAAAATTGAGCAGAAACAAAGTCAACTTAAAAAAAGGAATTCTTTTTACATAGTCTTAGAGCAAAAGCCTACTTCTAATTAAAATTAATCAACTCCACTTTTTTTTTTTCTAAAAGACAATAAGACACTTTTTAAATTAACAACAAAAAAAAGCCTTAGTGGACAAAAGAAAATATGTCATGATTTAAATCCAACATTGCTGGGTTGAAATAAAAGCAATTAATATTTTATTTTACTGATTTTTATTTTATTTTGTGGTACCAGGGATTGAACCCAGGGGCATTCTATCTCTGAGCTACATCCTCAGCCCTTTTCATTTTATTATTTGGAAACACAGTCTCACTAAATTGCAGACATCCTCATTAAATTGCTGAGGCAGGCTTCAAAAAACCTTCGACCCTCCTGTCTCAGTCTCATAAGTACTGGATTCACAGGAGTGTACCACCACACATGGCTCAATTAGTATTTTAAGCAAGTTGTATCCTATGTCTACATTTTTCCATTTCCCATCTTCAACTCATGTGAATTACTTTATTATTTAATATGGGTAAAACGTTGAGTCTGAAACTTTTAACTAATTTTTTAAATCATTGGCATTTTTCAGAGAAAGAGGTACATAAAAGTAAAGGTGATATTGTGAACTTACTAGATAAAAAAATACATTCAAAATATACCCTGAATTTAGTAACCTAGAACAGAAGGTCTGGGAATACAAGGATCAAAAACTGCATAGGCTTTGCAGTTAAACTTGGGTCAAAAGTCACTCAGTATCTGGCTATAAGGTAATTATTTAACCTTACTACCTTGTAGTGAAATAGAAATATAAAAATTATTAGAAATTTGTAAGTGAAATCAGTCCATTAAAGAGTTTGTAGAAATAGGCAAGGCTTTGGTGAGTGAATACATACGCTTGAATTTTAGGTTGGATATGCATCCTGGTTCCTTACATAGTAGTATCTAAAGAGATCCCCACAACGTGACGTCACAGCCAAATGGGTCCCTCGTCAAGGACAGTTCCTTACAGAGGAAGAGGCCCACTGTAAAAGTCACAATGTATGTGGCTTTATCTTCTAAAAATAATCCTGAAGCTTAAAAACATATAATAAGGTTATGTTAAGATAACACCATCCATGGAATCCAGCATTACTGTTACTAGAAAATCACTGCCATAATTCCTAAGGCAACAATTTCAAACGATTAAAAAGGCAGAAATCAGGTAATTGGCAGTCTTCACACTGATAATACTCATATAAATTAGTTCTACTCTCATTGATAGTTTTAAATAATGAAATTTTTACATTTACAAAAATATTTATAAAATTATATTGTTGCCGGGCATGATGACACACTCTTGTAATCCCAGTACTTGGGAGGCTGAGACGAAGGATCCCAGTTCACAGACAGCCTCAGCTACTTAGTGAGGCCCTTTGCAACTCAGTGAGACCCTGTTTAAAAGCAAAGGAATAAAAAGTAGGGCTAGGGGTGTAACTTAGAGGTAGAATACCCCTGGGTTCCATTCCTAGTACTAAAAATAAACTATATTGTTATATTTTATGAAAAATATAGGATTATAGAAATTGCTGGGCATTTTTAAAAAGAAACTTAATGAAGCCTAAGGTTGAAGTCACTCATGCTGTGTGTGTGTGTGTGTGTGTGTGTGTGTGTGTGTGTTTCTGGGGATTGGACCCAAGGGCATTCCATCTCTGAGCTACACACCCAGCCCTATGTTCTTCTTATTATAACTGAAAACAAGGTATCATTAAGTTGATGTGAGCCTTACGAGGTTGCTGAGGCTGGCTTTGAACCTGTGACCCTCCTGTCTCAGCCTCCCAAGTACTGGGATTACAAGTGTGTGCCACCACACTCACCTCGCTCCAGCTTTTTAATTTATTTTTTTCTTAAGGGTGGTGTTCATAAAATACATGGAACAGTATTCCATCATTTATTTGACAACAACCAGAGTGTCTCAAAGATATTAAATTATTTAAAATATTTAAAATTTGTTTCCAAACGATGCAGTGGAGCAGATTGGCAGTTGTGTTGCTTTTACCTGTGTTGAGAAGTCCCTGAGTGCACGGGAGCGCTAAGGACTCTGGGATCTTGCGGGGCTAAGCGTGAGGTCCAGCTGCCTTGCTTACTGGCTCTGTGGGCTCAGGCGAGTTGTTAAGTCCTCTGAACTTCAATATTTCTATCTGTAAAATGGAGATAAGTAGAATATAGGGTATCATGCTAGAGAGTTCATTTATGTACAGTCCTTGGCATTCAACAAATGCATAATTTTTGTTTGTTTAATTGCTTTAAAATATCCATTTTATTGAAAACTTTTTTGGAGATATAAAAGGGAGCCTATAATGAATACATCAAATTTAAAAGTCATAAGGATGTAATTTTTTTCTTTTTTCTTTTTTTTGATGGTACTGGAGATTGAACCCAGGGGCATTCTATCCCCCAGCTACACTCCCAGCCCTATTTTTTATTCTTTATTTTGAAACAGGATCTCACTAAGATATGGAGGGCCTCACTGAGGCTGGCTGCGAACCTGCGATCCTCCTGTCTCAGCCTCCCAAGTACTGGGATTACAAGCATGTGCCACCACGCCTGGCTATAATGATATAATTTTTAAGTAAAATGCATGTCTCCAAATTAGTATATTTCAATATAATGGATTTTAAATATATAAGAACATTACTTTAAAGCAAACATCTTTGCTAACATGATCTTAAAACTTTCTCCAGTACACTAGATTTCTAAGACAACTGAACACAACGGGTGAATGCACATTATTTTTTTTATAAATGGAGCATAGAATAATGAGGAAGTTCCAAAACTGATTTTGGATAGCCACATATTCTGAAGTCTGTCTGTCTATCTATCTGTCTGTCTGTCTGTCTGTCTGTCTGTCTGTCTATCTATCTATCATCTATCTATCTATCATCATCATCCTCTATCTCTCTATGTCTCTCTCTCCCTCTCTTTCTCTTTCCAACTGTTACATCTTTTTATGACTTTTTTCCTTTCAGGACCCAGAATGCATTTGAACCTTTAAATAGTATGAAGTGTCAAATTAAAAATGTAGTAAAACTGCTTTTTATATTGTCAAAGTTTACAATATGAGTCATGTGGAGAAGAAACTTTATAGTGAGGAAGAAAGAAAGAAAGAGAGAGAGAGAGAGAGAAACAGAAAAAAGGAAGGAAGGGAGAAAGAAAGAAAGAGAAAACGAAGTGGCATTACCAATACATTCCAATCCCAAATATTTGGGAAATGTTCCAGATTGTGAGGTCCTCGTATTAAAACAGCACACTCAGGGTTCGAAGCTCCATTTATGAACTTGATGGCACATAAAAATACATGTAAAGGTAGTTGTGCTGGCTCGTCTCACTGACAGATGCGTTTAGCAGGTTCGCACGGCTGCTATGGTCCTTCTTCACTGGCTGGGAAACGGCTTCACGACCTTGTGTGTCAACAGTGCTTCCACGGTGGCAGCTCGCTGCAGGCAGCGTCTCTAATTATAGATGGTCTTCTCTTTTGGGGGCATGCAATCCTGTAATTTTTCGTCCCTAATTAGGGTAGAGGGAGGGCCCTGGGCAATACCACATTTCATAGTTCTTTTAAAATCTTTGACTCATAACTAAATTAGCCTGTTGTAGAAAAATTCCTACCCCCTTTTATTTCTCTGGCAAAGAAAATGAAGACAATAATAATCATGGTGGTAATGAAGAGGGGGAGGGGCAGAAGAGAGAGGAAAGGAAAGGAGAAAGGAGAGGAAGAAGAAGGAGAAGGGAAAGAAAGAAGGGATGATGACCAAGGGTTTGCCTGGCTACTTCCTTTGAAGGATCAACCTGAGGATAAAATTCTCAGGGTTTATACTACATAAGAAATGCCTGGGGCTGAGCATGGTGGCAGATGCTTGTAATCCCATTACTTGAGAGTATGAGACAAGGATCACGGTTTGCGGCCAGCCTCAGCTTCTTAGGCCCTCTGCAACCTAGTGAGACCCTGTTTCAAAATAAAGAATAAAAAATAGGGCTGGAGGTGTAGGTTGGAGGTAGAATGCCCCGGGTTCCATCCCCAGTACTACAAAATCAATCAATCAATCAATCAATCAATCAATCACATATATTTTGTAACTGGCGATTGAGTCCAGGGGCATTCTATCTCTGATCTTTGAGCTACAGCCCAGCCATATTTTATTATTTTTGTTTTGGAACAGGGTCTCGCTAGTTAACAAAGCTGAAGGAGAGCCGAGGAATCTGCAGACATGGCTCTTTTCTTCTATAGTATCTTTGATTACATCTTTCATCACGGATTGTGCATTGCCCATACACTGGGATGCTAGTGTATCTTTGTTTCCTGTAGGTTTTATTTTCTACTTGGTTAAAATCTGTTGCCTTTTTCTGTTGCATATACTCTGACCACGCCAAGGGTGCTTATTCATCATTCGCCCTTTAGAGTTGTGTATTTATGTATACCTCTTTTTGTGGTGCTGGGGATTGAACCCAGGGGCATTCTACCTCCCAGCTACACCCTCATCCCTACTTTTATTCTTTATTTTGAAACAGGGTCTCACTGAGTTGCAAAGGACCTAAGTAGCTGAGGCTGTCTGTGAACCACGATCCTTCTGTCTCAGCCTCCCGAATGCTGGGATTACAAGCGTGCGCCACCACACCTGGCTGTTAATTTATATATACATTTTAGATTGATAGATAAATATTACATACCTTTACAATGTACAACAGTGTTTTGAAATACATATGCATTGTGGAGTTATACAATTTTTTTGTGGTGAGAATACTTAAAATCTATACTCTTTTGGTAATTTTCAAGATTACAATATAGTCAATCACATGTATTTGTGAGTTCTTCACTTGTGGATTCAACCAACTACAGATAAAAAATACTATGCTATTTTATATAAGGGACACTTGTGGATTTTGGTATTTGCAGGTGGTCCTGGAGCAAATTTCCCATGGATATTGAGAAAGACTTATAAATTATTATTAACTGTAGCCAGTTAAAAAAAAATAGATCTCTTGAACTACATAAAATTGATCTCTTAAACTTATTCCTCCAACCTAACCGAAATTCATATCCACTGGCCAACATCTATGCACATCCTGCTCTCCCATCCCAGCCCCAGGTAACCACCCCCTGCTCTCCACATCCATGAGCTCAGCTTTGTAGGTCCCCCATGTAAGTGATGTTGTACAAGGTTTGTCTTTCTGTGCCTGGCTTATTTCATTTAGCATAACATCCTCCAGTTTCATGCATCCCATTGCAAATGAGAGGATCTCCTCTTTTCAGGCTAAATAGTATTTTATTGTTTATGCATACCCAGTTTCTTCATATATCCATCCACTGATGGGAATGGAAGTTGGGTTTACATTTTGCCATTCTGTGTGTGTGTGTGTGTGTGTGTGTGTGTGTGTGTGTGTGTTCTTTTCACTGTGTTTAAATGAAGAATTAAATAGATTGACTTATGAATATTGACTCAAATTTATGTTCCTGGGGTGAACTTCACTCGGTCATGATGTATGTGTTTCTGGGCTTAATATCTTAAAATTTAATTAAGTATACCAACATATACTTAAAAGAGTGTTTTATCTGGATTTATTTTCTCTTAATGCCTGCTTTGGGTATCAGGATAATAGTATTTCATTAATTGGCATGAGAAATATTTCCTCTATTTTCTGAGAAAGTTTGTGTGGCATTGGCTTAATTTCTTTAACTGTTGGATGATTCACAGTGAAGTTATTTGAGCCTATGGGAAGGTTTTTAACTACAAATTCACTTTGTAGCTGAATGTTAATAATTGGTTTCATTCAAAGAATCTGTCCATTTAGTACTGGTTATCAAGATTGCTGAAAAATACGTCCATAAAATATCTATGTAATCATCTTACTATCTGTAGGATCTTCAATCATGTCCCTTTTTTAATTCTTGAAATTGGTTTTTAGGGTCTTATTTCTAGTTTTCATGATCAATCTGGACAGAGGCTTATTAATTTTATTGGTTCTTTCAAGCATTAGCTTTTGTGCTGATTTTTCTCTATTGTTTTTATGGTTTTATTTAATACTTTTATTTAATGTCATCTTATCTTCAGTGTTTTCTTTCTTAGACTTTCTCTTGGTTAAATTTGTTTCTAGTTTCATAAGACAGAAACTTAAATCATAAATTTGTGACTTTTTTCTCATATGAGCACTAATACTAAAAATTTGCCTCTAAGGGCTGCTTTATCTGTATTTTATAAACTTTGATTTGATATGCTTTCATTTCCATTTAACTTCACATATCTTCTAATTTACCCTCTGATTTTTTTCTTTGATTAGTGGATTGTAAAGAATTAGGTTGTTCAACTTACACACATATGGGGATTTTATAGATAGCCTTTTATTGATTTCAAATGTAATTTTATTGTGAAAATAGATGTTTGTACGGTTTTAATCTGTTTAAAATTTTTGACACTTATTTTATTGCCCCCAATATATACACAAACACAAACCTATCTTGGTGAATATTCTATTTGTAGTTGAAAAGACTATATATTCTGCTATTATGGTCTGAAAGATTTTATGAGTTAGGTCACATTAGTTGATAATTTTTTTTTTGAGTCTTAAGTGTCCTAATTCTCTCTCTCTTTCTTTCTAATTCTCTCTTTCTTTCTTCCTTCCTTTCTTTCTTTCTTTCTTTCTTTCTTTCTTTCTTTCTTTCTTTCTTTCTTTCATCTCCCTTCCTTCCTTCCTCTTTTTCTCTTTCTATCTTTCCTTCTTTCTTTCTCTTTTTTTGGCTTTTTTTTAAGCTGTTGAGAAAAGAGTGTTAAATCTCTAGCCTTATTTGCAGATTTATCTCTGATTCCTTTCAGTTCTGCCATCTTTATTGTATATTTTGAAACTTTATAACTATACATATACATATTTGTGATTGCCATACTTTCTTAATAAATTAATCCATTTATCCCCATATAGCAGTGTTACTGTTTGTTCATGATATTCATTATTCTAATATGGCTATTACAGTTACCCTTTAATTAGCATTTCTTGGTACATCTTTTTCCATCTTATTTTATCAATATGTGTTTATATTTCTTTGTAGACAGAAAATAGTTTGGCATTGCTTTTTTATTCAACTTTACCACCTCTACATTTTAGTTGGTGTTTAGATAGTTTGTGCTCAATGCCATTATTGTTATGGTAGCATTTTAATTTATCACCTTGCTTGTTATTTTATATTCATCTCAGCTATGTGTTTTTCTTTTTTTCTAATGTTTTGGGGCTAACTGAATGTTTTTTCTTTATTTATAGGTTCACAATTTATTATACTTCTTCATTGTATTTTAAAAGTTACTTCATTTCTATCTATAGAATTCTGGATTTTTAAACTTTCCTTTCTATACTTTAATATCTTGCTTTTTCTTCTGAAGTCCAAACTGTCTGTAAAAACTCTTTTGATATTTATTTTGCTTTTTAAATGTAATGTTTCTGATTTTCATCCGTTTAACTCGATGTGTATAAGATATGTATATAAGTGCATTATGTATTTATTCTGATTGAGATTCTCTGAACTTTTTGGATCTGTTAATTTTTCATTCATTTTTGAAACATCCTTAACTATTAACTTTCAGTATGTTCTTTACTTCCTTTTCTTTTCTTTCGGCATTCTAAGTCTACATGTATTCAATGGTTTGATATTGTCCCACAGTTTTTAAAAGGCCCATGTGTTTTTCATTTGTTTTTCTTTGTGCATTAATTTGGGTAACTTTTCTTGGTTTATTTTTTAATTCATTAATTCTTTTCTCAAGTGTGTTCATTTTATTGTAAGCCTGCCATTTTCATTCGACTCTTTCATGTAGTTGACTCATTACTGCTGAAACTTCCTCTAACAGCCTCATTTCCTAACATGTAATATGTAAAGAGAACCTTTCCTGCATAACTCATGTGGTTATGTGAACTGAATACATCAGTATATGTTTAAAAGGGGGTTTGTACACCATAAAGCTCTACACAAACATAGATGTTCACTAAACATTTATTTGACAAACACTCTATCCCTCCCCAGTAACATATATGAGTGTGTAGGTTGTTTATTGTAGAGTTAGGATGAAGGGCAAGTGGGGCTGAAATTCAGCTCCTGTTGCCCCACCAATCATACGCTCTGACCTGGAGTTGTTTCTACCTGGCGGTGGGGGGGGGTATTTTTCAAGCTAATAGTGACTTCTTTAGTTCAACTCTGGTTAGGTTGAGCAAGCTGATAGGCAAAGAGGGCTGAGTAAGGAAACATAATGGGGTGGTGGGTGCCAGTGCTGATTAATGATGGTATACAGATACAGACACGCTAAAACAGACATCACTAGAGGATGACTCTATGATTCTGAGATTTTTCTATAGTATTAAAAAACATCAATCCCCCTGTCGGTTGTCAATTGAAAACATATGTGTAATTATTATTTGCTGATAAATGATAATTAAAGGGGGAGAGAGAGAAAGAGAGGAAGAGCAAGAAAGGGAGAGACAGAGAAAGAGAGAAATAGATTTGTGGCTGTGAAATAAAGACTTGTCTAAGTTTTAATGCACTTGGAAACCATGTTTTAATTAACTTTAGAAATTACTTGCAAAGATTTTAGGTAAAATTCTACTGAACGTAAAACTTAAATTATTAAAATTGACTTAAGCATGAAAGAAAGAAACATACTTTCCAAGGTATGAAGCCATGTCCAAGCTATGTGACCTTATACCAATCACTAAGCCTCAGAGAGTTCTGCTAGTGTGTGTAGAAAGAATTTAAAATAATAAAAACTTTTATTGCTCCCTGCCAATAGCCCAGTTTTAGAATCGCCACTTACATATATTACAGACATGTACATGCATTGCCCAACACATGACCCAATTAAAGGCTCACTTTAACAGTGATGTACAGTGGCTTCCATAATGTGTAATATCTACCTGCTACTCCTTCCCCTTATGACCGTGTAAATACATAAATTACAGACATGTACATACACTGACCAACACATGACCCAACGAGAGAGAGAGAAAGAGAGAGAGAGAGATTGAGAGATTGGTTTCTTCCAAGTTCTTGGCTCAGAGCTCCTAAGATCTTCATAGTTTTCTGAGCTGCTGGAAGTATCTTTTGTTCTAACATTTGGTCTCTGACCCTGGTGCTCCTAAATCCCTTGAAATTTCCTGGGCGACAGGAGCACCTTTTGAGGTGATCCTCTGTAGCTCCTTGATGGGAGCAAGTCACCAGAAAGACTGAGTCAAGATTAAAGATTAGAAGCTTGAAAATGTCAGCCACTTCCCCATTCCCCAGAGAAGGAAGAGGGGCCGGCAATCTAGTTAATAAGCAAGCATGCTGTGTGATAAAGCTTCCGTAAAAATCCCTGTACTACAAGGTTCAGAAAGCTTCTGGGTCGGTGAACACAGCTACAGGCTGGGAAGTGCTAAGCCCCAACACCTAAGAACCAAAATTTTTATACTTGGAAACTTCCCAAGTCTTACCCTATGTCCCTCTTTATCTGGATTTTTGTCTTTATTCTTTATTATATCTCTACTAATAAGCTGATAAACATAAGTAAAACGGATGTTTAAGTTCTGTGAGAGGCAAATCCAAGCCAAGTAGGGGGGCACTGGAATCTCAGTTTATAGCCCATGGGCCAGAAGCACAGGCCGCAGCATGGGGCTCGTGATTGGCTGGAGAAATCTTAGGGAACTGGACCCTAGATGTGTGGGACCTCCCCGACAATGGCCCAGGTCAGTGGAGTCAGAATTGAACTGAGTTAGAGGGTACCCAGCTGGTGTCTGCTGCAGAATTGGTCAGTGTGTGTGTGTGTGTGTGTGTGTGTGTGTGTGTGTGTGTGTGTGAACCCTCAACATCTGGCCACAGACATGTTCTGAGTTAAGTGTGGAGTCTAGAGAAGGGGACACAGGTTTTCCCTGTCCAGAATGCTCTCCTTCTTGGCCTAACGATCCTGCCCCCACTCCCACTGAGCATTTTCAACCTTGCCCTTTCTAAAGACCCATGGCCAGTGCTGCGCTCACTAAGATTACTTTTAAGTTACTTCCTTGGGATTATACTACTGATCATGGTTTTTCCTCTACAATCCTTGCTGTAGATTACTCTAGAAGGCTTGGGAAAATAATAGGACCATATGGGGGAAAAAACAATGAAAAAGCAGAAGGGAGAAGAAAAGAAATCTCATGCTATTGCCTTTTGTTACCATATTCTCATTCCTTTACTTTCTTTCTCAACTTGTGAATTGCTTTTTTGTGTCTAGCAGAACATGTAACTTGACTCTCCGATACTGTTCCCATCAGAGCGCCAGTCCCAACCCTTACCACAGTGTGATCTTCATTTCTGGTGTTAGTGGAAGGTGAAACACTGACTTGGAGTGGTCTTGGGACATGGAAATTGGTGGAGACAAGAAAGAAAAACAATAGGGTGTCTGGGGACATTGCTCAGTGGTAGAGCACTTGCCTAGCATGGGTGGGCCCCTGCGCTCTATCCCCAGCACCACAAGCAAAGCAAAGCAAAACAATAGGAAGAAGAAAAGCTCTTTCTTTCCTAATCTCCTGGGAACCATTTCAATTTACATACTTTCAGTTGTTTTCTGGAACTCTATGCCCTTTCTCTCTAGGTCTCCAAAGAGTATCAGCCCTACATACATGGCTTGTAGACCAGTTGTCCCAGGCTTCTCATGCTAAATTGTATATTCATAGCTACTCATGTGTCATTATACCCTGAACACCTATCAGAGTCCCAGGCACGTAAATTAATGAAACAAAACTTGGAGCGCTGCCTTCTTCCTTCACCTGTCTATTGGAAGAGGCAGATCATGGCAGGAGATTGTTGCCAACGTTCACTTCCCCCCCTAAGCCCTCCACTGGATTATGATCCTATTTTTCCAGAGAAATCCAGTTGTTCTTGAAAGCAAAGCTTTGAAAAGTGCAAGCTTACTACTCAATACATGTAGTTCAGTGTTTCTGAGAGTGATCTTGCTAGGGCTAACATAATGGAGATGGAGAAGACAATGGTCATGAAGCTGCTGCTATGGCTGCTGGACAATATTCTTTCAAGATGAAACTGCTCAGTGGGCAAAGCTAACTTTGCAGGGGCTGGCTCCCTCCACGCTCCTCTGGGACAGGCTTGATGCTTCCCAGCAGAGAATCTCCTTATCCTCTTCTCTGCCCCTCAGCCTTTGAACTCTACCCTTCCTATTGTCCCCAAGCTCTTTGTATACTTAGCATTCACTAAAACCAGGCCAGTAAACAATGGCTTGCTTAATGTATTCCAGAAAGAATTCTAAGGTCACCAGTGATCTTTACAGGAACAATTTAATGTTGATTTTCAAAAAATTTTTTTAAACTAACACATAATTTACCTACAGTGAAGTGTACACACTTTAAGTAAAGAGTTGAATCAAATTTGGCATACAGCTGTAACCCACACCCTACCAAGATATAGAACATTTTCTATCTCTCCAGAAAGCTCCTCTACCAGTCAAGCCACAGCACAGAAGCAACCACTGTTCTGTTTCCTGTCATCATTGGCTATTTTCTATTACTTGTTTTAGAACTTCATATAAACGAGAGCATACTACATTAGTTTTTGTTTTTGTTCTATTTTGTTGGTGCCTGGATTACTCAGAATTCGGTTTGAGATTTCACTATATCATTGAGTCTTCAGTAGTCCATCCTTTTTGCTACTTGGTAATATTCGATGTGAATTATCAATGGTTTGCTTATCCATTCTTCTATTAATAGAGATCTGGGCTAGTTTCAGGTTTTGGCTGTTATAAGTAATACTGCTATGAAAATTTATATAGAAGGTTTTATGTGGACATAAGTTCCATTTTTTTGATAAACAAAAGTAGAATGCTAGATCATAATATAGATGTACTTTTCACTACACTGGAAGTTTTATAAAACAGTTTTAACATTTTATTCCCATGCTGCTAATAAATGAAAGTTCCAGATGATCTGCACACTGGAATTTTATGTTATCAGTCTTTTTAAATTTCAGCATTAGTTGGTGTATAAAGCTATCTTATTTATTTATTTATTTATTTATTTATTTATTTTGTGTGTGTTTGTTTGTTTGCAGTACTGGGGATTGAACCCAGGGGCATTCTACCTCTGAACTACATGCTCAGCCCTATTTTTTATTGTTTGTTATTTATTTTATTATTAATTAATTAATTAATTTATTTATTTTGCTAGTCTGGGAATGGAACCCGGGGGCATTTGACCTCTGAGCTACAAACCCTGCCCTGTCTTTTATTCTTTTTATTTTGAAACAGGGTCTCACTAAGTTGTGGAGGGCCTCATTAAGTAGCTGAGCCTCCGGTCTCAGCTTCCCAAATGCTGGGATTACAAGTGTATGCCACCATGCCCAGCTTTATTCTTTATTTTGTGTCTCACTAAGTTGCAGAGAGGGCCTCACTAAGTAGCTGAGGCAGGCCACAAACCTGCAATCCTCCTGTCTCAGCCTCCTAGGTACTGGGTTTGCAAGCGTGTGCCACCATGCCCAGCTTTCATTGTAATTTTAATTTATTTTTCCCCAGCAAGTAATAATGTTAAACATATTTGCATATTAAATACTTACATATATTTTTGTGATGTGTCTTTCCAAATAATTTGACATTTGTTTTTTTACTATACCTTATTTTCTTTACTTTTAAAAGGGGAGGGTTTTTTTTTTTATCTCTTATGGACTTATGTATTTTTCTGGACACAAGTCTTCTGTCATTGATATGTATTGTAAATATTTTCTCCTACTCAGTTGTTACTGTGGTTTAATATTCACAAGTTTAAAATTATTAATAAAGTCCAACTTATCAATTTTTTCTTTTATATTTACTACTCTCTATACTTATTCTGAGAAATCATCACTGACCCTCAAGGTCATAAAGATAATCTCTTTTGCTGTCTAAGTTTCTATATTTACATTTATGATCCATTGAAGATAATAGTGTATATGGTATGAGAAAGGATTATTATTTTCCTATATAAATATCCAGTTATTTTGGCATTATTTGTTGTGCAATTTGCCTTCCCCACTGAATTGTTTTGGTTCCCTGGTAAAAAAATCATTTCACAAGCCCATAAGGGCCGTGTGCATGCTCACCACAATCACTCTGAACTACATTATAATATGAGACTATGATGTACTTATAAAAGTATAAAAATGTCACCTTACCCAATATATGTCGGGTGCCTTTCTGGGTCCTCTATTTTGTACAGTTGATTCACTTTCTGTCCTTATACCACACTTGATTACTGAAGCTTTATATTAGGTCTAGAAATTAAGCAATATGGACCATCTGACTTTCCCTCTCTTCTTCACCTTCTTTGCGCTATAAATTCTGGTTTCTTTGAATTTATTATATTCATCTTGTCAAGTTCTGGAAAAGGTGTCTACTTGGGTTTTGGTTGAAATTGCATTCACTCTGTAGATCAACTTGGGGAGAAATGCATCTTAACAACATTGACTCTTATCTTCTATAAATATAATATAGGTTTCCGGTGCCACCCCACCCCCAAAGAAAGATACGTTGAAATCCTAATCAGAATGTGACCTTTGGAAATAAAGCGATTACAGCTGCAATTAGCTAGGTTTATATGAGATCGTAGTGGACTAGGGAGGCCCCTTGATCCAGTGGACATATAGCTGCTGTCTCTACCCATGGAAGTGGCCATGTAGAGGGCCAAGCATGGACAGAAGAAGAGAATGAAGTGCTGCTGAAGTCAAAGCCTGCCAAAGATGTCTAGAAAATCATGGGAAAGTGGGAGAAGGCAAGAAAGAATTCTTCTTTACATATTTCAGGGGAAGCACAGCTCTGCCAACCTCTTGATTATGTTGTATGGACTTCTGGCCTCTAGAACTGTGATCTCTCTCTCTCTCTCTCTCTCTCTCTCTCTCTCTCTCTCTCTCTCTCTCTCTCTCTGCTTCTGCTGCTTTGAAGTAAACAGGTTTCCCCACCCTGCACTCCCACCAGTAAGTACTGTGCTATCACAGACCCAAAGCAACAGGGCCAAGTGACCATGGACTGAAACCTCTGGATCCATGAGCCCAAACAAACCTTTCCTCCTTTTAAGTTGATTACCTCAGGTATTTTGTCACAGTAACAAAAAGATGACTGGTGTTTTCAATATTTTTTCTCTATCATCTAAGTTCCATTTTACTTCTAAACTTCTATTATCATGTTAATATAATTTTCAGTTGAGTTTCTTCCTGGACAAATTTTATTCCAAAATAACATAGGTATATTGCAAAATTTCAAGAGGAACACTTTTTCTAATGTTCATGCTAACAATATGCCAAATTACAAATAACTTGTTTTTGTTTTTTGCTAGCAAGACTGGCCTCTCTAGGCTATAACAGCACACCTATGATAACCTTATTGTTTTCTTTGTATTTTTCAGTGCTCTTATTTGGATTTGAAATGGCAGCATTTGGTGAAGGGGTGTATAGACAGAAAATCTGTGAGAGTCTGTGAAAAATTGAGAACGTTGGTATCACTAAGTATACTCTAAGTAGAAAGTAAGAGTAAGGAGGTCAGTAAGGTTAGTTCTTAAAGGGTGAAGTATCTTGGTAAAAATGACAATTATATTGTTTCTAATGTACATTATCTTTCATTACCTCTTCTTTTACAACAAAACTATATAGTGGTCAGAGAAATAGAATGACCTCTCTCTGTCCAGAATCCCAGCACAGCAAGTGATGGACCCAAGAGGGGACCTCAGGGATGGCCTACTTTTTCCTCAGTTCACAAATGTTTCCAGAGCACCATGAAAGCTGTGCCTGGTGGGTGGCTTCCCAAGGGTCAGGATGGGCATAGTGATTTGTCTTCTAAGTATTCTATCAAAGCCCAGAGATTAAAAAAATAAAACAAAAATCTATTTTGACACGTGGAACCACTTTACCCATATTATTATTCACATCCATTCTCTTTTTGCTGAAGAAAATGATCGGTCTAAATTGTATGCCCAAAGTAGATCCAAGCAAGGTATCAAAATTTGGAGTAAAAAAGTGTGCCCAAGACGTCATCTGTTCACCTTTCTGCTACTTTCTACCGAATGGCTCTTTGGTGATGTCGGTGTTCTCAGCATCTCACTGATTCTCACAGATCCTATGTTATCTCTCTACTATGGACCCCCACCCCCACCCCATCTGAATGCTGACTTTCTTCCGGGGCAATTAGGAGGGGGAGGGCACTTCTGCATATCTGGAAACAATAGGTAAAATTGCCTGTGAAACATGCTGTATTCAATAGTGCCGGATGAAGGTGAAAGCCCAATTTGCTTACAATGAGATTTCTGGTTCAGTGCTTTTGACAAACTATTTCATAATGGAAAACAAATGTGTTTTGAGTGAGAAACAAAGGGAGAAGTTGCAAACCATTTCCCTAATTAAGGAGTGGTTATCAAACATGTGGTGTTTTGCACTGTAAATAAATCTAGGAGATACCTCACTGAGTTGTATTTATTTGTCCTTGCATATCTCGGGTGAATTTGTCTGTGACAAATAATGAAATGTATACGTGTGACTAGCGCTGGACACTCACTTTCTATTTTTACATAGTGATAGTCACGATCTCGTCTCATTAACATTCCTCCAAGCTTCAAACACGCTACGCAGTTGTGTTCCACTTCATCAGAGTTTTTCTATACAGGGAATGGTCTTTGAAGTTAATTAGAGCCCTCCATGTTGGAGCAAGATGAGGGTTAAAAGAGAATCCAATCCTGGCATCCCGCATTGCAGAAGTGGTGGTAACTTCCATCACAGGCCCTGGAGTGTTTTTATTTTTATTTTTTTGTGTGTGTGGTACTGGTGATGGAACCCAAGGGAATTCTACCTCCAAGCTACAACCCCAGCCCTCTTTTTCAGTCTTTATTTTGAAACAGGGTCTCACTAAATTTTGGAGGGCCTAAGTAGCTGGGGCTGGCCATGAACCTGCGATCCCCCTGTCTCAGCCTCCCAAGTACTGGGATTACAAGCGTGCGCCACCAGGCCCGCCCCAGGTGTGTTCTAATGCTTAACAGAGAGAGTCTGTGCACAGGTGTGGTCTGCAGGACAAGGTAGTCTAAGACTAGAGAGCTTTGGGTGCTGTGGGGAAGTGCAGGGACTTAAATGTGAAAGGCAAGACTTACTTTGTTTCTCTTATGACTCTACAATCACTGAAAATCGAAAGTCATCATGAACGTTTGTTTATATTTAACCTAACACTGAAATGACACCCACTGCAATAATGGTTTGAAACAGTAATGTCTGTACCTCATTTCTCCATATTTACTATTGCCATGTAGTTCTTTGAGGAAGTGATATAGTCTCCAACTACTAGATTATTTTTCTAATTCTTCGTGTGATACTTTTTTTTTTTTCTTTCTTGGTACTAATGATTAAACCCAGGGACATTCTACCTCTGAGCTACATTCCTAGCCCTTTTTATTTTTTATTAAAGTTTTTTTTTTTGTGTGTGTGTGTGTGGTACTGGGGGTGGAACCCAGGGACTTTTCTACCTCTGGGCTATACTCCCAGACCTATTTTATACTTTATTTGGAAACAGGGTCTCATTAAGTTGCTGAGAGCCTCACTAAGTAGCTGAGGCTGGCTTCGAAACTGTGCAATCCTTTTGTCTCAGCCTCCCAAGCGCTGGGATTACAAGTGTGTGTCACCATGCCCGGCTATTTTTTATTTTAAAACTAAGTTGTTGAGGGTCTTGCTAAATTGCTAAGGCTAGCTTTGAACCTGCAATCCTCCTGTCTCAGCTGCCCAAGTATTGGAATTACAGGTATGCGCCACCATGCCTGGCTGTACTTTGCTTTTTGATGGGTAGTTTGTTACATGGATAGATACGGCCTAGGTATAAAGCAAGCTGGTTTCTTTCATCTTGGACCTTACTACACTTTTCAGCTCTTCAGTGGTAATTTTTTGAGCATGGAATATGTTTTGAGCACTGTGTTAGTGCCCTTGAATACAAAATCAGTGGCAATATTGTTAGATGTTTGGCTATTATGGCTATTTTTAGTGATAGAATACATACTTTTATTTTTGTCACCATTCATATGTAAGTGCCTATTAGTTTGGAGAATCTTTCTTACATTGCTTTCTTTAATTCTTTCAGTAACTTTCAGGGGCAGGCACCTTTTCTCATTTTCAGATGCTAGAGCCAGAAGGTGAAAGTACCTTGCCCAGAGTCAAATAATTAGTGAGATGGTAGCTTGTTTTGGGTTCTTTAGGGGAAAAAAATCATATTGGTGCCTTGGATGTCATCTGTTAGGTATCTATCTGCTTATCTATCTGTTCAAACCTTATTTCTCATGTTGCTCAGTGTTCAAACCCAAGTTTGCCTCGGATGGAGGTTCAGCAACGAGTCTCTAATGCTTTTGAAAATGACAAGTATAGTTTTCAAGACTCTAACGTCACATGATGCATGAAATCTCACTACAAGTAGCTGAGTTGTGACTAAGAAGTACAGAAAAAAACTCTTTTCCCAAAATCTCTCTTTTTTGAGAGATTGGTGAACCCCATAGGCAGAGTGTAAAGAGATAGATAGCGCCAAGAGGCACATTTTCTTTAGCATTTAATGAAATATTGGTTGCACTGGGCTATCTCCTCGTCCTCGTCCTTGTCCTCGTCCTCCTCATCTTCTTCCTCCTCCTCTTCCTCCTCCTCCTCCTTCTTCTTTTTTTCTTTTTTAAAATTTGTACTGAAGATTGAACCCAGGGACATTCTACCTCTGAGCTACACCAAATGATCTTTTCAACATAAAAATTTTCTCAGAATGGGGAATGATCTCATTCCCCAAGACGCGCTCAAATCCTCCTCTTTTTTGTATGGTACAGGTATGCTAGAAGCATCGCTGGCCCGGCTCAGGGGCACGGCAAATGCCTATGGAATGAGTGTATAAACTAGGACCAGAGATTTGAAAAGGACTTCAGTTTAAGTGATTCCATAGCATGGGAGTTATTAGACAGAGTTATCAAAGACACGTCAAGCACCATATCAAGTACTCTGTGCATCACTTGATTCAATCCTCACAATATTCTGAACTAGTTGTCAGTCTTATAGATGAGGATGCGGGCAGAGATGGGTCACCCATCTAAAAAGGGGAAGAGCCACGCGTCCTGCTGAAGTGCGTGAGCCCCGAACCCTCTGATGCTTCTCACACATTGTTTGATCAAGAAGTATTCACTGAGCCAAGTAGTTTCAATAATATGAAAAACAATGATACTGATTAAAAAAGAAAAAAAAGGATTAGAAACGAGTCCAGGTGATTCTTAAGGTTTGATCATTAGGCTTAAGATCAACCTGGTGAACTAACACTTGCCTTAATATCTTTTTTTATCTGTTTGTTTGGTGTGTGTGTGTGTGTGTGTGTGTGTGTGTGTGTGTGTGTGGTCTCTTAAAACAGCGATGCTGGCTTCAAACCTACACAATCCTCCTGTCTCTGCCTCCCAAGCGCGGGGATTACAAGCGTGTGCCACCATGCCCGGCGCTCTATTTTATTTTTTATTTTGAAACAAACCCTCGCTAAGTTGCTGAGGCTAGTGTCCAACCTGTGATCCTCCTGCCTCAGCCTCCCATGTACTGCTCCCAATTACCTTAATTTCTTTCAGACCATTATCATCAACATCCAGGGTTCTCCTTTGCTTATTAGTCAAGAAAACATAAACCCAAGCTTTGCTAAGACAGTCCCAGTTGGTACCTGCCATCTTCGTGAGGTTACTAATAACCCACTTTACTCCCCAGAGTATCCCATTTTATATCATGTATCTGATTCTCCTGCCTTTCAGGGTCCTCTTGGCTTCTACCTTCCCAGAATCCATTGTCTGTTGCTTGGGACCAAACTCCGAGGCTTACTTTTTAAGAACTTTGCCTTACTTCATACTTTTCATTGTAATTACTGGCCCCAAAAGCATTAATCTTAATCCTTTAGACACACTAATTTTTAAAAATTCAAAGTTAAGTTGGCCTTTCTAATTATACCAGGGAATAGCGGCTGCCTTAGTTCATTTTAACATAGAGACTGCTGCTTTGGGCTCATTCCCAGTTTTTAGCAATTGCAGTTTTTCTACACCTAGTGCTAAAACCCTGTAAGCCAATTTTCTTTTAGGGAAAAGGGTTATGTCTCTTGTCCCCCAATATAGTCACTTCTTTGGTGTTTATTTTTTCCATTTAGGATTACCATCATCTTGCAAATGTCAACAGCAAAAATAATAGGTGGATACTTGGCAAATCTACTGGCTTAAAATGTTACCCAAGTTCTGGAAAGAAAAGTCATATTTGTATTTATATTTCTTTCCCACTATGCCTTATTACATCCCCTTCTGTGGACTCCAGAGCTTGGTTCCATTTGTAAATGAGTCAAATAGACAGGATTATACTAAAATTTCCCATGATATAGAAACTCATTTTACCTATAAATCTTTTATTGTTTCACTTTGTATCTTCCAGACAGTATAAGCAAGAAGGTTAACTTGATAGAACTTCGGAAATGTTTCGTTAAACCGAAAATGTCTTTATTATTTTTAAAAAATCATGTGTCTAATGATATAGCTAGTTTCAAAAGAGAATAAATTTTTGTATTGAACAAAGCTGTAAGGGGCTCCTATTTAAAAATGCCAATTAAAAATACACTTGAAATTCTCTGTTACTTCAATGGCCATGCTGTTGAGGATTTTTAAAATTAACACCTTTTGAGGCTGAGACAGTAGGATCGTTGGGTATGGGGCTAGCCTCAGCTACTTACCGAGGCTCTCTGCAACTTAGTGAAACCTCATTTCAAAATAGTTAAAAATAGGGCTGGGAGTATAGCTCAAGTGTAGAATGCCCCTGGGGTCAATCCCCAGGACTAAAAAAAAAAAAAAAAAAAAAAAAAAATATATATATATATATATATATATATATATATGCTTTTTTTTTGCCTTTTTCTATAGTGTGTGTGTGTGTGTGTGTGTGTGTGTGTGTGTGTGTGTGTGTGTGTGTGTGGTACTGGGGGTTGAGCCCAGGAGCATTCTATCTTTTTTATTTTGAAACAGGATCTCACTAAGTTGCTGAGGCTGGTCTCAAACCACAGGTCCTTCTGTCTCAGTTGTCCAAATACTGGGATTATAGGCATG
Source organism: Muscardinus avellanarius (assembly GCF_963383645.1). Taxonomy (NCBI): domain Eukaryota; kingdom Metazoa; phylum Chordata; class Mammalia; order Rodentia; family Gliridae; genus Muscardinus; species Muscardinus avellanarius. The sequence continues at coordinate 16,674,526 of NC_137791.1, forward strand.
TGCCACCTAATTAACACCTTTTAAATAAAGTAGGTTTAAACATTTCTTCTGTTTTTTAACTACTGTGTAATGGTTTGTATTTAGAATGTTCCTCCAGCTCTCATGAAAACAAGGTAGCAATGTTGGAAGCAGAGCTGGGTTGTAATCTCAAGTCCTTTACAGTGGATTTCTCCTGGTCATGGTCTGGTGTGATTGAGAAGGTGGGTCCCTGGGGGCGTGGCCTGGGGGTTATATATGCCCTGATCCCCTTGCTGGCTTTCTCTGCTTCTGGCCTCCAGGATGTGACAGCCTCTTACTCTTCCTCTCTCTTTGTTTCCTGACTCCATGCCCTGAGATCCATAGTCCCCGGCCTCACATACACTGAACCCTAAAATCTACAAGAAAAACGTGAGCAATTATATCTTCCTTCCTTTGAATTGTGTAGTCAGGTTTTGGATTATAGCAGTGAAAATGTTGACTGAGATACTATGTTGAAAGAAAAAAACAAAAAGTTATATGCTCAGGTTGCTCAGTTAAAATTAGATGGATATGAACATGAGCAGATAAGAGGAATGAAAGAGAGGGAGAGAAGTGATTCCATAGTGTTAGTCTAACTCGGCACTTCTCTCTTACTAAAACTCCAGAAGTGTGCCCCTAGAGTTTGTTACTTGCAAAACCCAGCAAGCGTCACCAGTATCACTTGGGAACTTGCTAAACACCCAGCCTTGGGCTGCACCCTGGACTAACTGCATCAAACTCCAGATGTGGGGGCTCAGCAACCTGTGCTATAATAAGCCCTCCAGGTGACCCTCCAAGTTTGAGGACCATTGCACTCCAAGTTTGAGGACCATTACTCCAGAATAAAAGTTCCAAGATGGATATGGTGAACAGGGAAGGGGGGAGGCATAATTCTTTATGTTCCTAAAACTCAGATTCTGAGTCTTTTTAATCTAGTTCTGTCTCAGGACTCAATACCTTCATAGCCCCTTTGCTTACATTGTGGAATGTAATTTTCTTAACCTTGGTGTTGTTGTCCCCTATGGCACATTTGACATGGCTCTGTTGATGCGTTAGGTTGTCTCATCTGAAAAGAGCTTACAGGTACCTGCAGGGCAGGCCAGGGACGTTGCTGAACATCTAAAGGGATGGGCCCTGGGAACCAATTATCTGACTCAAAAGGCCAACAATTCTGAGGCTCAGTGGCTGTGCTCTAAGATGTTAACTGAGCATACTTTTGTAAGCACCTTATAATGGTTCTGTAGTCTTTCTGAAACCTTCTAAGGCTTTGGGGATTCTGAAAGACAAGTTGGTTAACAACAACAATCAGGTACATTGGGTACATATCTGAATCTTTCATCCACATTTTCTCAGAAACTATATCTTGGCTATTTGTGGGTAGACCTAGCTTTTGTGTAAACCCTCACATAAGCTTTTCCAGACCTGAAGACCTGATAGCACGGTCCTGTGCAGGCTCCCCCACGGGCTGGCAGTGCCGCTGGTGATGTCCCACATATGCGGTGCCAGCCAGATGACTTTACCCCAATCAACATTTGCAGGAACGTGACATTTTGTTTATTCTCTTGCCTTTTTGTTCTCCCGATTCATAAACACTGATGGAGTGGAACAATGAGCCTTTCTTGATACAGATGCAGATGTGAAGATGCACGGAGTTTCTATGCGGCCGACGATGCCAAAACAATTCATACTGTACCTCATCTGCTGCATTGCAGGACTGCAGGCTTCAAAGTGCAAAACGCTGCAACCGCTGGGTCCACAGTCACGGCTCCACCGTGTTCTGGACAGGCACACACTTCCAGCCCTCCTGCTACAACAGGAGAAAATGCTGCCCACACGCCCTGGGCACAACTTTTTGATCTTACCCCAGTGGGTAATGTTCCATCAGATAGTAAAACAGAAGTTAAAATGTTCGGTTCAAGAAACTTCGTTTCTGTATTCTCAGTTCTTTATTCTTTGAAATGAGGAAGGGTAATGCTTTGAACACTTGAGTAGATGAAAATAGTAAGGGTAAGGGTTATACAATGCGATCATGTTGAGATGCATTTTAACCTATGTTCTAAGGCCAGGACCAGTAAATTCTCTGCAAAGAGTTCTCTGCAAAGAGTAAATATTTTACACTTTGAAGGCTATATACTCTACATCAACAACTCAACTTCGTTGGTATAGCACCAAAGTAGAACGGGTTGTAAAGGAATCAGGATGTCTGTGCTCCAGTAAAAACTTATTTATAGACTCTGAGATTTAAATTTCATATAATTTTATGTATCAAGAAATATTGCTCCAATTGTTTTCAACCATTTTAAAAAGAGAAAAAGAACTCAATTCATGCCTATAAAATAGGCCATGAGTTGGATTTGCTCATGGGCTTTAGTTTACTGGCCCCTGACTTAAAGGGCATGAATGCTTCTCTAGAAAACATAAAATGTACCTCCAAGCAGAAGAAAGATGATTATAAGAAAGACAGAAACTTACTTCGAGTGTTCATCTTTAACCTGAAAAAACTTTAGAAAAAATATTCTAATTTAATAATAAAATAATTTTGTAAAAAGAAAAAGATGCTATAATAAATTTACTATAATGCTCTTTTATAGAATTAAATTTTTAAAAGAAGACTGAAATTCTTTAATAATATTCTTTTTTATGGGAATGATGATGGCTTTAAAGTTTTTTTCTTGGGGAAATTTAATGAGAAACATTGTCTACATATCTTAAAGTCTTTCACACATATTTTCTTTAGGGACTATAGTCTCATGAATTTTTGCTCATATACATTTATTATTAACAAGTGTGTATTCTTAAATCCATTTACTTAAGTGTCATACTATTCATTATGAGGAATAAAAATAATTTCAGGGAAGGTATTTAAATCAGGCATATACATCCTATAATTTAAAAAAACTATAAAGAAATGAATTTCACATGGTGGGTTAATATTTCTTCTTCTCTTCTCTTCTATTTTCTTTTTCTTTCCTTTCCTTTTTTGTACCAGGTAGTGAACCCAGAAGCATTCTATCTCCAAGCTATACCACAAGCCCTTTTATAGGATTTTTATATTGAAATAGGGTCTTTCTAAATTACTGAGGGTCTAAGTTGTTGAAGCTGGCCTCAAATCTGTAATCGTAATCCTCCTATCTCAGCCTCCCAAATGCTGGGATTATAGTCTGCATCACTGCTCCCAGTCCCTTTCTTCTTTAAAAAAAAAAATCCTAAATAGTCATCTTGTAGACAACCATTTTGCTGAGTACTCCTTTCATCTGAATGGACACATCTTAATAGGAACCTATGGAGTAAGTGAAATGAATCCTTGTCTTCACCAAAAAGCCTCTAGTGACTGTCGCTCTGTATGAGTCAGCTTTGCATCACTGTGACCAAACAACCTGACAAGAATAACTTAGGGAAAGAAAGATTTATTTGGATTCATGGTTTCAAAGATCCAGTCGGTGGTCAGCCAGCTCCAGAGCAGAAACATCATGGTGAAGGGGCACAGCAAAGAAAAGATGCTCAGCTCATGGCAGCCTGGCTGCAGGGAGCAAGACAAGGGGCCAGGGACAGATAAACCCTCCTAATGCACACTGCAGTGATCCGCTTCCTCCAGCCAGGTTCTACCTCCCAGCAGATCATTCAGCTACCCATGGATAATCCAACATGCGGATTAATCCACCAATAGGGCGAGGCCCTCAAGGTCCAATCACTGCCCATCTCTGAACCTCACTATCTTGGGGGCCATGCTTTCAACTCATGAGCTTTTGGGGGACAGATTCCAGATCCAAGCCCCAATTCCCTCCTTTCTTTCCGTCCTTTCAGCAGAATCCCAAAGTAGCCGTAGTGGAAACCTGATATATGTTTCCAAAGTCGGTGAGGCCCACACTCCTATTCCAAATCATGTCAGTTTCATGTTTCATTCTGTGCTCGCTCCTCCTGAGTGCCCTTCTCCTTTGTCGTTCAGGGGTAACTCAAATATAATCTCCTCTAAGCAATTTTTGGGGTGCCCAACCTCCACATGGTTTCACCGCAGAGACACCGATCATAGATGTCTGCGGAATATGTGAAATGAATCCTTCTCTTCACCAAAAAACATCTAGTGTGGGTTAGCTTTGCATCACTGACCAAAATACCTGACATGATAGTGCTTATACTATCGTGTGCACCTACTCTTTGTGTATTCTGTCTTCCTACATTGTGCTATAAGCTCTCTGAGGGCAGAAGGTTTTGTACCTTCAGCATCCAGTCTAATGCTGGATGTAGATATAAATGTCGACCATTTAGAATAGTCTTGATAACTTACAGGGCAATCAAGGTTTACTCTTACTGTCCCTCTTTGGCATCATCCCAAGTGTCCACAAGGGAGTAGGAGCCTCTTCTGAAGTTAAGCACTGCCTGTGACTTGGTGTTCAGCAACCAAGGAGCCAAAGACCCCCTACCCTGCACCCAGGAGGAAGCCCAGAGCATGCCCTTTCTCCCTTGACCTCAGGCAAGAGCTTTGGAATATCCACACTGCAGGAGCTTAGAAGTGAAAATATGACAGAAAAAGAGGAGTGCGAGGGGCACCCAGGGAATGTGTCCTGCAGTTACATTTGCAGAGCAGGAATCATGTTTTTATTGTGTGTTTCCTTAGAGTGGCAAATAGGAGGTTTCACAGATAATAAGGCGATGGGCTCTATAATAAGGACTGGGGTATAAAAACACAGTGGCCTCCTTCTTACACGTGCTCTCGCTGGGGTAAGCAAGCTGGCATGGAAACCCTCATACTGTGAAAACACTCTCTACATGGCAAGGAACTAAGAATTTCAACAAGTAGCCATCTGAATCTTTGTGCGTGTGTGTGCGTGCGTGCGTGTGTTACTAGGAATTTAACCCAGGGACATTCTACCTCCAAGCTATACTCCCTACCCTACTTTATTTTATTTTGAAAAAGAGCATCACTAAGTTGCTGAGGCTGGCTTTGAACCTGCAATCCTCCTGTCTCAACTTCCTAAGTACTGGGATTACAGGCATGCACAACCACCAGCCCTCCTCAAGCTTCAAAGACTGTGGCCCTCGTCAACAACTTAACTACAGCCTCATGGATGACCACGGCAGAGAGCCATCCAAATTACTGACCCATGGCCGGGCGTGGTGGTGCACGCTTGTCATCCCCGCGCTTGGGAGGCGGAGACAGGAGGATCGTGCAGGTTCGAAGCCAGCCGTGTGTGCTGGCTTAGGAGACCCTGTTTCTAAATAAAAAAATATAAAATAGGTCTGGGAGTGTAGCCCGGAGGTAGAAGGGCTTCCAGGAACCCCAGTACCACCAAAAACCAAAACAAAACAAAACAAAACAAAACAAATTACTGACCCATAAAAACTGGGAGAAAAGTAGATGTTTGTTGTTTTAGACTGCTAAGTTTAGGGATACTTTATTATAGAGCAATAGATAATTTATATTATCTGACTTTTATATAAAATTAATGTAATTATATTAACTGGCATTTATAAAACATTTATATTATCTGAGTTCCCTATATAAATTTGAAAAATAATGGCAGTGTTACAGGGGGAAAAGATAGTCTGCAAGCAGTAACATTTAATCTAGCAGAGCAGTAACTAAATGTGTCCTTGGATACACACTTAGCAATAAAGACATATAACTGGGCATGGTGGTGCACACTTGTAATCCCAGCATTTGGGAGGTTGAGACAGGAGGATCGCGGTGGGCAGACAGCTTCAGCTACTTAGTGAGGCCCTATTTCAAAATAAAGAATAATAAAAAAAAAATAGGGCTGGGGTGTGTAGCTCATAGGTAGAATGCCCCTGGGTTTGCCAGGCATGGTGGTGCACACTTGTAATCCCCGTGCTCGGGAGGCTGAGACAGGAGGATCGCACAGGTCTGAAGCCAGCCTCAGCTACTTAGTGAGGCTCTCAGCAACTTAGTGAGACCCTGTTTCCAAATAAAGTATAAAAAATATAGGTCTTGGAATATAGCCTAGAGATAGAAAAGCCCCTGTGTTCTACCTCCAGTAACACACACACACACACACACACACACACACACACACACACACACACAGAGAGAGAGAGAGAGAGAGAGAGAGAGAGAGAGAGAGAGAGAGAGAGAGAGAGAGAGAGAATGCCTCTGGGTTTCATCTCCAGTACTGCAAAATAAAACAAAATAAAATAAGGCATATAGGTGCGTCGAGACTCCTTTTAGTTTTTGCCTCAGCTCTGTCTACATATCTCCACCAGGATGTCTCTGGCAGGTTGCTTCTAAAGATAGAAGAGGCAATATTTCTTCTGATGGTCCTTTGTCTTTTAACTGCAGCATTCCTTTCCATGAGAAATAAGGTCTTTTTCTCTTTTCCTCTCATCTGGGCTTGTCTGATGTGCCTTGACCAACAGAATATGGTAAAAGTGCAAGTTCCATATACTGGTCTTCAGAGACCTTGTAGCCTCTCCTTTTATCTTCTTACCTGCTAACCCAAGAAAAGGCCATGAGAGAAGATGGTCCATGTGCCAACCGCCACAGAAGTGCTCCTTTGGACAAGATAAAACCCCTGTAATCATGGCCCTTCACTTCAGTAGGATGAGAAGACACTTACTGCCTACTGAAGGAAGAGAGACCAAGATGGGAAATGAGGTTTCCCAGCCAATAGCAAGACCAAATGCAAGAAATACAAATGAGCTCCTCTCAGATCCTTCTGGATAAGATCTTCCAGCTGAAAGCAGCCACGTGAGTGAGGTCCCATGAGCAGCGGAAGAACCATCCAACCAGACCACCGAATTTCAAGCAGTAATAAATCATTGCTTTAAGCCCCTGCTTTGGTTATATAATAAAAGACAACTGAGACCGAGTCTGCAGGTATTTTATTTTATTTTAATTAATTAATTAATTTTTTGGTGGTACTGGGGTTCCTGGAAACCCTTCTCCGGGCTACACTCCCAGACCTATTTTGTATTTTTATTTTGGAAACAGGGTCTCTTAAGCCAGCTGGCTTTAAACCTGTGCGATCCTCCTGTCTCCGTCTCCCAAGTGCGGGGATTACAAGCATTCGCCACCACGCCAGGCAAGTTTGCAGGTGTTTTAAACCAGAATGTTCTGGAAGATTTCTTTCAAACATAGAGAAAACACTTCTAATCTGATTTCTTACCCTGGGGTTTAATCCTAGCTCATGAACATTCTTTCTTCTAGTCTTTTTAATTTACAATTTCACCACATTCCCATCCCTTCCCCTTTCCAGAAGGTTCTCTCCTGCCTTGGTGAAAGTGTTCTGGACCATGGTAGCATATCAGGCATGAGAAGGATAAGGACTGATGAGAGCTTGTATACCTTTTAAAGTTATTTGAGAAAGAGTTATTTAATGGTAGGTACTAGCTTCAGGTCATAAGCAAAAATGAACACGAGACTTCCATTTCTGCTGTAGTCTTCTACCACCAAGAAGTGTGGACATGCTAGAACCTGGCTAAAGCTTATTTAGTAATCATTGCTTTTAAATAAAAGCATTATAAGTCCCTCCACAATTTAGTGAGATCCTGTTTCAAAATAAAAATAAAATAGGGCTGTTGGCTAAAAATAAGTAATGTGTTACTTATTTTAAAGTAATTTAAAATAAGCAGTTTTAAAATAAGTAACATATTACTTATTTTTAGTCAACAATATGTAGAAGGAAGAAAGTTTCCCTTATTTGCAGAGCTCTGACCCTTCCCATTTGACTTCACAGTTTCTCATAATTAGACTGAGAAATATCAGACTCTTCCCTTCTCTTACTGACCTTGGTGGCATCAACCAGAATCACACTGATCTTCATGTCTTCTTTTGAAGAATGGGCGTGGCTCTGATGGGATTATTTTTGCTATTTTCTGGTAAAATTGTGGGGATGGGAGGAATGGAATGTTGCCATTCCTTACCAGAACACCAGTAAGGATGGCGACGGGGTAATTCATGTAGTTTCTTTTCTCCAGATTACTGTATTTTTTTTTCAGAGAATCATTAAGAGAAGTAGAAGTTGACAATCAGTTCTGTTGGCAGGCATCCAGCTTCAAATGGATGAACGGCTTGTTCTCTTTGTGTCCTCTTCTCTACCCTAAGCACAGTTCCCATCTCATCTCAGAATACGTTCTGTTTTCTCTCTGTTTGGTGCCTAATACAACATTCCTTAAACCTTCCTAATCCTAATCTAAAAATATGGTCTCATCCACCCCAGACCATGGAAAAGGAAACAGAAGTCCAGTAACCAGATAGACTGCTTTAAAGAAATCAGAGGACTAAAGTTCTAAAAAGGGCAGATGAAACTCTGGTAGAATATGCCTGCTATTGTTAACTTAGACGAAACAAAGCCAATTCTTCATTCCTAATTATGCTTAGCCCCACTTGGCAAATAGGTTCAGATTAGAATTACTGTTAATTAGGGATAGGAAAGAGAAATCAATTCACTTTTCTAATTGGAAATCGAGGCAGAGATGAGCATACCCATCTGTTCTTAGAAAATGAGTGAGAAAAAGTTAAGATAGATCCAACAGTCAGACCTGAAAGAAAGAAAAATTGTTTAGAATATCTAAAAAAAAAAAGAGCAAAGAGTGTTTATTAATCTTGGACAAAGGAGATTTGTAGCCCAGAGATATTAATTTCAACTTCATGGAAGAATGGGTTGAATATGTAGAAATGGTCCGTTCCTCACGGTGAGGTTTTGGTGGACCAGGCCGAGGTCTAATGGTTTGAACTATGATAAAGGATCCAGCGCTATACCATGTGAGGCTGAGGTCTGCAGGCTGTGCAGCTCTAGCCCCCTGAAGAAAGAGCTACAGTAATGAGGACTCCTAAGACTTTGGTCAAAGTGGGTAGATGTTAAAATAAATGTTGATCTTTGGGGTTAAAGGGAAACTCGGGAGCTTACTATCCAAAACCAAGAAAGGTCCTTGAAGCTTTTAACCTTCTCTTCAGAATCTAGAAATCACACATATGAGGCTTTAAGTTTATTCTAAATCCTTCGTTCTGTGATGGACAATAATGCGGTTTCTGCCTTTGCTTGCTGGATTGCCTGTCTGTGTTTATTTGCGGGTTGCAGCTAACTGATCGCACACCATATCTGTTCCACTGTGGTAGACCAGCACTATTTGCTTTGTTATTTTCCTGGAGGTTGTTTGTAAAGTGTTTCCAGACGTCAAACAACTGGGTTATTCCAAGCACTCTTGTTTTCTAAGCATTTAATGCACCTCCTCCAGTGACTGGGACTGAAACTCTGAGCTGTTGATTTCAATGGCTAAAGTATTTAGCCGAGAGATGGAAGGATAGATGATAGGTGAGAAGGTAGGTAGATGATAGATAAATGAACTTTTGAGGAGCATTTTTGTTTATGGAAATCTTGAGAATGTGAAGGTTGTGCGTTAGAATAGAGAAAAAGAGAGAGAAAAGAGGGGGGTAGATAACGAGTGTAAAAGAACATAAAAGGGAGGGAAAGAGACAGAGACCAAGAAACAGAGTGAAGTCAGTTCAAGTGGGTGACTATAACCCCTGGCAAGAGATCAGACAATCAAGTTCAACCCAAAGTCAATTTAACTTTATTGGACCACACTGTCTCAGGCAATTAGAAAAATATTTGTTAAACATCAGATGAGAAAAAGGAACGTGGGGCCCAATAATGCAAAACAGTGTTTATAAGAGAGAAATCATGAAGTGGGAAGAATAAACACAATTATTCTCTCAGCACCTCCTGTTCTTCTGAAGATTACTTAACTCACATGAAGAGAACTCCTTCGAACAAACAACCCAAATAGTTTTTTGCTAGCACTCTTCTACCCCCAACACAGTTAAACACACACACACACACACACACACACACACACACACACACACACACACACGAGGAATTTTCAATTTTGGCAAATTCAATATAAAAATTCATGGGATTCCCATTATTTTAAGGCCATCTGATAACACTGAGCTCAACGGAAAATAAAGTCGTCTTTTATAGTTCCTACCCTTTCTTTGCTTTTTGCTTCGAGTGGAAAATTAATTGACAAGGCCCAAAAATGATGGTCTCAAAGTTGAGACTGTAAATACAGACTTATTTGGAAAAAAGAAGGAATTTCAACTCTTTAGGGGAACCAAGCGGACTTTCAAGTTCTGCACAGCTCCGTGGAGCTGGACAGTTTAGTTTGTTGTGCCAATTATTACAAACAGCGATGGTCGAGTGGCTCAGGAGGCTGATAATATGAAGGCCTGTAATCAGTGCTGTCTTCTAGCACATAACACACACACACACACCCCTCTCCAGAAATATTCATTATTTGCTCCTAATTCTTGCCCAATACATGGCTATTCCGCACCTAATCTCTTCTATCACTGGGGTCCTCTTTTCTATCAGATCCCATTCTGTTTATAGCACTGTCCCTATTATTTCTTTCTTATTCTTGGTTCTTATATAAGCCTTTCTGATTACTGAGTTCTGTGCCTGCTACTAGGATAAAAAACAAAACCAAAAACAATTGGGTCATTTTGTTTGCTTCTTGGAGCACAATAAAACATACTACATCTATGAAAACAATGAGATTGGAGGTGGTCTTCCATGGCTGCCATGGTTATTGTAATTAACTGTCAGCACCAATGGCAGCCCTCATATTGGCTCTGTTTCTTTGGAATCTGGCAATCTGAATCACATCTATGCTAGATCCTCATTTTTAAAAAGCACCAACAAGATATGTTTTATATATGGTATCTCTAGATTAAGCTGGGTGTGACGGTACATGCTTATAATCTCAGTACTTGGGTGGCTGGGACAGAAGGATTGCCAAGTCCAAAGCCATTCTCAGCAATTTAGCGAGGTCCTGTTTCATAATAAAAAATTTAAAAAATCTGCAGTGCCAAAAAGAAAAAAGAAAGGAATAATAGATTAATAAAAATTCAGATATATAAATTTTAGTTTGTTTATTTGTTTATTTATTTATTTATTTATTTATTTATTTATTTATTTATTTTACTTTGCGGTACTAGGGTTTGAACCCAGGGGTGTTTACTTCCAAGCTACACCCCAGTTCTATTTTTTATTCTTTATTTTGAAACAGGATCTCACTAAGTAGTTGAGGATGGCTATGAACCTGCAATCCTCTTGTCTCAGCCTCCTAAGTACTGGAGATTACAAGTGTGAACCATCACACCTGGCTTCAGATATATAAAATTTAATATTAAGTTTATTCTTAAACATTTTTAGTCTGGGATGTCATTGGTTATCATCATCTTTCTCTGAAATTCAATGATCCTCCTGTATCTTTTTTTTTTTTTCTTTTTGTGGTACTAGGAGTGGAACCCAGGGGCATTCTAGCTCCGAGATATACCCCGAGTCCTAATCTTTATTTTTTATTTTGAAACAGGGTCTCACTAAGTTGTGGAGGGCCTCACTAAGTAGCTGAGGGTGGTCGAAAACCTGCAACCTCCTGTCTCAGCCTCCCAAATGCTGAGATTACAAGCGTGCACCACTGAACCTGGCTCTCCTAAATTTTGTAATGCTCTGAAAGAAGCAAAAAAACCAAAATTCTTTTTTGAGTTTTATGCGTATGTAGGACAATCAATAGGAGAAGCTGGAGACTGCTGGAAGAAACGGTTATATGCCTATCGTGAGGAAATCCCTGAGAAATAGAAATACCAACTAGATGATAAGCTGACATCTGTGTGTGTGTGTGTGTGTGTGTGTGTGTGTGTGTGTGTGTGTATGTGTGTGTGTGTGTGTGTGTACACGCATGCGTGTGTTTCTACTTTCAGAAGTTTTAGAATGTAAAGTATTTATTTTGCCCTCCAGCTTAAACAGCAGAAGAGAGAAGCTTCTGTGGGCATCTGGTCACTTTTTAAGTACTATTATTGAATCAACGTTCTTGGAAGAGACTGATGTGGTAAAACATTTCTGTTCATTTCCCCTGAAGAATGTCACATTGGGTAATGTTCTGTGGGTGGTCATGTAAGGAGACACTGGTGTCTGTCTATGACACATACCGTATATGAAAGGAGGCATAGATAAAGGTAACTTGAATTCCATCTCTCTCTGTGTTTATGCGATGCTTATCACTGTGCTATCTAGACACCCAGACTAGACGCTCCATGACAAGTGAAGTTTTCACCCATCCAATTGAAGTCGATGGACCACGAGTCTGGGCGGGCTCTTGGCGGGTTAATGTGTACACATGCTTCTGGGTAGTTAGCGACGAAAGTGGACAGACCAAGTGGCCACGATTTCTCCATTTACAATAACGTAAGCAACTGTTTCAGTAGAGGACCCCTGGAAACGAATCTTCTATATTATAAACATATTCTGAGTGCATTTGCAAGCATCTAGCTATTTAAGCTGCTTTTTTTTTTTTTTTACTGAAACCAGTGACTTTTGTAAAAAAAAAAATAGCCATTAACAATGCTGGCTTATTTTAAAAATAGCATAAAAGTTTCAAAGGAAAACATTTAGAAGTTTTATTCTATAGAAAAGAGCAAGTGTTATTATAATAACTTCAGTAGCAATTTCATGTGTGTGGTATATGTGTATATACAAAACATATATTATATATGGATAAGTATGTGTATATATAATATACACATACATATATAAAAGAGTCAAAAGCACCTATTCTTTTCTGTATGTAAATGTAACTTTTAATAAGACTGACTAGATAGTATCCTTTCTTACACATTACAAAATTCACTCAACAGTGCATGTTGCAGATTAAGACTATCACTAAGTCCATTTGGACTTTTTTTTTTTTTTTTTTTTTTTTTACAAAGCTCTATTATAGCAATAAGGAGACACTCAGAACATCTGTATTTTTCTTTGGAAAGTCTCTCACTTCCTTCCCCTTTCTCCCCTCTAACTTCCTTTGTTTTCTTTTCTTTGTGAACTGTAACCAGGACATTCTGGAACATTGATTTATTCATCTTGACCTGAGCTGTGATTTATCCACCCGAGACCAAGATCAACTTCTGCCAAACACTGGCTCCCTCTCCCTTCCATCAATCATGCAAACTCACCTAGTTTGACTTAGGTATGGCTGAAAAAGAAAATTCAGGGAGGAAATAAAAATATATTCGTAATGCATTTATCAAACTCTTACTGAGTGCCACTTATATACAGGCCCTGAGTAGGTGATATATTTAATTAATGGCTATCTATTTTACTGCATTTGAGACTCTGAAATGCAAATGGGGTTGAAGAGGGTGATGGATAACTTACAGCCCACATCTGTAAGCCCTGTTTTTGTTGTACCTCCAGATGGTATAGAAACAAAATTATTATTTTCTTTGGGTGGGTGGAGATACTAGTGTAGATTAATCAAATATACTGGCAGCTCAGACGAAGGAAATCTTAGTTAATACTACAACCTCATTGGAGCCATTAGTTCTGACCTCTTTATCAAAACTTTTACCCAGGCTGCAAACAATTAACAGAATTGATGAATCTGACTTTCAATCATTTGCCTTTTTTCTACTGGCCATTTGAAGCTGTTATTGAGAATTTGGTATATACAGAATATGTGCAGAATGAGAACCTCCAAACCCTGTTAAGGGAAAACTACTTGAAGGAGCATTTAATAGGCTTCTTGAGACAAAGTTGTCATTTTCTCAAATAAGTTCAATGGTTAAGAAATGAGTTTCTTATTACGACAGGCCTTCTCTGTCTCTAATCTAATAACACATTTCTTAATATCCAGCAGGAGGATCTAATATTCGCCATTTCCCTTTGTTGCCCAGGCATTAATTAATATTCCTGTAACTAGTGTTCCACAAATCTCAGTAAATAGGAGCTGTGGCCTTTGCTTTCAGAAAGGGAGGTTAATATCACAATTGTGAGGTTATTATGGGGCCTTAACATTTTAGAGTAAAGGACAAAGACATCACTTAACCCAGTGGTTCTCAGACCAACGTGATGATTAAACTTTCCCTTGGCAGCCATTAAAAACACAAATTCTCAAAATCTGGTCCTTCTTCAGATTTACTGAATTAGAGTTTGGGAACCACAAAACTCGCAAGGCTTTGTGTTGAGTGTGATGATGATGGTCAGGCGTGGTAAATACTGTCCAGGCAAAACCCAATGGACACTGAGGTGAGGGCAGGCCCTCCAGAGCATCACTAGGCCCCACTGCAGATGCAGAGGCAGCATCGCTGGGGAGCCAGTGACTCTGCTTTCCCGCCCTCTCTCAGATGTCCGAGGTAATCTGGACCACATGCCGGGAGTGCTAGCAATAGGGTGCAAGCTGTCCTGCAAGAGGAGCTGTGCCAGCCCATTCCTCTGTCTCTCCCACAGCATTTTGCACTAGAAAATCCAGAAATAATGAGCTCCCAGGACCCAGGATTTGACATTGAAAATGCATAGGAGGAAAAAAAAATCACTAGACAAGTTGAAACCATGGTGGGCTGGGGTCTTGTTGTTGTTTGTTTTAATTTGTTTGCTTTGTTTTTGAGAAGAGGCAAAAACTAGGAAGAAACAAGCTGTGAGAGAGAAAAACAGTAAACACAATACATGGAGAAACACATCCATCCCGGCCTTCCCCAAAGGCTGACATACACATACACTATTTGATACCACACGGGAGCACTCTAGCATAGTACTCCCTGGAGGGCACGTGCAGCCTCCCTGGCCTTTATCCACGATCTGTAGTCTTGACTCATCGCTGAAGTTTACTCAAAGTAGAGGTGATGGGGAGAAGAAGCCTCTGGGCAGCAGTCCTCGCCCTTGGCTGCGTGCTGGCATTGCTGAGTGGAGGGGGGTTGGCTTGGAAAACGCTGACGTCCAAGCCGCCCCACAAAACAATCTCTGGGGTAGTTTCCAGGTGTAAGTTTATTCTTTTTTTTATAAATCACCCAGATGATTCTAGTATGTGGCCAAGGTTGGAGCCTGTTCCTGGGGGCAGGAGACAAAGAACCTTTGTCAATCTCTTCTCCATCAAGATAATAGATGGAAGCCAGCCGAGCTCTGAGGATGGATGCCAGCGTGTTTATTTGTCCTGCTCTGCACTGCATTTTTCCTGTTTATGGCAAAGATATACCTTCCTTTGAAAATCATTTTGTTAAGGTAAAAACAAAAAGGCATGGATTGACTTTACAAAGATACTAATATCTGATTGATGACGACATATGGCAGAAATTATAGTGGTGGAATGCAGATGGACGAGATTTGGCAAATTCTGCGCCAGTCCTCCTGACAGGAGAAAGGAGGAAATATTCTGGGGATGGGGAGTCATATGTGGAGACTCAGGAGACCAAAGATCCTACTGCCTTAAATTCCTAAAGCTCCTCGTCTCCTCTTCCTCCTCCTCCTCCTCCTCCTCCTCCTCCTCCTCCTCCTCCTCCTCCTCCTCCTCCTCCTCCTCCTTCTCCTTCTTTCTTTTCTTCTTCTGGCCTCTTTTGGTTCCTGAACAAAAGGATCCAATGGCTACTCTCTCCCTCAGTGCCTATAATAATTGAATGAGTCTCCCTAGTTCTTACAAGCCAAGAAACTTCCTAAATTTCCTTCATAATAAAACTATATATGGGATTATAGGGCCACAGAGTTAATAAATATGTTTATTGTTCTCCTCTAAGTATGAGTCTGTATTTTATAACTGTAATATACAAGCATGAAGGCCTGTGCAAATATGTATTCTCAAGGTTCAGAAAGGGTCCTGGCTGCTCCTTCAGTTTCCAAGGCTACTCTGGCTGATCAGCAGACCACAGGAGATTTAAGCCCCACGAAGGCATCCTGCAAATGACCTATATAGTCTCTCCTAGATTAAAAATAAGCTGCCGGGCATGGTGGCGCACGCTTGTAATCCCCGCGCTTGGGAGGCAGAGACAGGAGGATTGCGCAGGTTCGAAGCGCAGTCTCAGCAATGTAACGGGAGACTTTCAGCAACTTAGCAAGACCTGGTTTCAAAACAAAACAAAAGCAAATAAATAAGTTTTACAAAAGAGGTAGAATGCCCCTGGGTTCAACCCCCAGTACCACCAGCCAACAAACAAAACAAGCAAATAAAAACCAACAATTTGGGCACACCCTTGTAATCCTAGCATTTTTTTTTTTTTTTTTTTTTTTTTTGGTGGTACTGGGGTTCCTGGAAGCCCTTCTACCTCCGGGCTACACTCCCAGACCTATTTTTACATTTTATATTTGGAAAGAGGGTCTCCTAAGCCAGCGCGCGTGGCTGGCTTCGAACCTGCGCGATCCTCCTGTCTCTGCCTCCCAAGCGCGGGGATTACAAGCGTGCGCCACCACGCCCGGCCGTAATCCCAGCATTTGGGAGGCTGAGACAGGAGGATCGCAGTTCACGGACTGCCTCAGCTACTTAGTGAGCCCCTTTGCAACTCTGAGAGACCCTATTTCAAAATAAAGAATAAAAAATAGGGCTGGAGGTGTCGCTCGGAGGTCCCTGGGTTCCATCCCCAGTACCGAAAAAATAAAAAAAATAAGAAAGCAGCAACAAAATACTAGATGCAGTTCAACTGAATGGAACAGTGAACAGGACAGAGGTTTTGTTTTGTCTGTTAAGATTTCATGAAAAAGGGGAGAAAAAAAAAAAAAAAAGATGGGAGAAAAGAGCGACTCCAAAAGGAAGCATTTGTAGGTAGAGGCCATGCTGTAAAATCTGTGACTCGACTCTCAAAAATAGTTTAAGAGTTAATTGGGAAAAATATTACGATGTTAAAGTGTCACCTTAAAGCTAACAGGCATTAAGCACTAACTGTGCTTAGGCCCAGGGCTGAGCACTGCCTAGGTGCTGACTCATTTCTCCCTCCTAGCACATCCACAGACTGAGGCCAACGCACGCATTTCCCCCAAGTGTCATGTCTCAGGTTTATCTGCAGACCTCAGTCCCCAGGCTATATTGTGAATATTATAAATATTTTTGAATAGTCAAAGATGTGAAAAAGAGCAGTCGATGCCTCGTGAGTGCACTTTTCATACGCTGAAATTTCTGCTTGGCAATAGTTATTTTTTTTTTTAAAGTTGATAAAATAAACATCTGCTAGAACCGACAATTGGAAAAGAGCCTAAAGGTTGTGAAAACCAACAATAGGAATGGAGAGAATATGAGGTGTTGCAATGACTTGAAATTTGTATTTTATGAAACATGTATAAAAACTGGCAATTTTTAGCCGGGCGTGGTGGTGCACGCTTGTAATCCCAGCATTCGGGAGGCTGAGACCTGGAGGATCGTGGTTCGCGGACAGCCTCAGCTACTTAGTGAGGCCCTCTGCAACTCAGTGAGACCTGGTTTCAAAATAAAGAATAAAAAATAGGGCAGGCGGTGTAGCTCAGAGGTCAAATGCCCCTGGGTTCCATCCCCAGACCCGCAAAAAAAACAAAAAAAACAAAAACAAAACAAAAAAAAAAACCCTGGCAATTTTTTATGTTTAAACTCACACTTTAAATTCTCTAAAGCACTGATACGAGGTCCTATTTAAAGCACATTCCTAAACTACTTTCAGAGACCATGTTTTCTTTGAACATATATAACAAATACTTCTATTATACAGAAAAAATAAATGGCTAAAGAATGGATGCCAGCCAGTCATTATCAAATCATTTTATCTTGTCTACATGCTTTACAACCTTGTCTTAAGAGAATGCACATGCTTAGTAAAGGTTTCATTTCCCTGAAGAACCTTGGGTCAAGGGGAGTTGGGTCTAAGAGCAAAAGAAACATTTAATAGAAAAAACTCTTGATGACAGAGGTTTGGTTAGGGTGTGAACTCTTTAGTATGAGAACGATATCCCCCCTTCTTGGCTACAAACATGGTTTAAAGTTGGCTGGAGCTCTGGACTTATATTTTTCAGTTCTCTCTTTATCCTTCTCTTCTGACCTCACCAATCTTGTCTGCAGTTCTAAGTCTTGTAGAGCAAGAAAATAGATGTCTAGAAGCAATCTCAAATCATACATAGTTCTGCCGATTTACATGGTTATATCAATGGAAACACACAAAGATTCAGAATCTCTCTTCTCTGTTTAAGCAAAGGCTACATTTCCAGATATTTTTATTAATTTTATTCTGGGACATAGGCACATTAAAAAAATAAAAGAAAGAAGCCAGGATGGGGGAAGAGAGAGAAAGAGAAACAGAATTCCTCTGAGAGTCTATTCCCCATGAATTCGGATGATTCCAATTACCTCGTTGCACTTAACTTTATCTATCTATACCAAAGAGCCTTGGAAACCTCTATAATAATATGCTGCCTAGGATCACAATTACATAATTATACAATATAAAAATGATTACTTAAGTAACATTACCGGTTAACCCTGGTAATTACCTGGACATGTATGTGGCCAAACAGGCATTTTTGCTACAGGAGACAGCTGTTTGGAATTTTTTTTTTTATGATGAAATTGTGGCAGCTCCAAAAATAAGTAATAAAATAAAATTAAAAATAAAAAAAATCCAAAGCTGAGCCAGGCGTGGTGGCACACACTAGTAATCTCAGTACTTGGGGGCTGAGACAGGAGGATAGCAGGTTCGAAGCCAGCCTCGACAACTTAGTGAGACCCTCTGCAACTTAGTGAGACCTTGTTTCCAAATAAGAAATAAAATTGGACTGAGGGTTATAGCTTGAAGGTAAAATGCCCCTGGGTTCAATCCCTAGTACCACAAAAATAAAATAAAATAAAATAAAAAGATAAGTAAAGAAATCCAAAGCTGGAAAGGAGCAGCTATAAACCTTTCAGAATGCCTTTCTGATTTGGCAAGGAACGGTATTATAAGCCAGAGAATCAAAGACACCTTGCTGAAGATATTTTTGTTAGGCTGATAAACAATTCTGAATTTGAGACTTTAGAAAGGAGATATTTAAGTGAGTAAAGTTGGAGAACTACATGCACATACAAGTCAAATCATGCTTGACCCAAGAAATAATAGGATTGTATTAATCATATAAAGTCCCCAGAATTCCTCCTTCCCAGAAGCTGGAACCAGAATAAGAACCGAGGCAGAAAGGACAGAGCCTAGAGCTCTGCTCGATGGGATCAGCTGTGACGAGCTGCCCGTCCAAAGAGGCAAATTCTGTAGGTGTGCTGTAGGTTGTATGATCTATTTAGATGGATGAGGAGCTAGTTTTTGATGCAAGAAAGGGGCCTAAGATCATTATTTTGTAAAAAAAAAAAAAGCCAAATTATTTCATTGTACCAATCCTCACTTTGTCAAAGAGGATTCAAAGAATACAGGGTCAGAGAATAAGTTGGGAAATTTTGTGCACAATTTTCTTGCTGAACCCTCAACAATTTTACATCATGAGCACTGTCTAGTGTGATTTAAGATAAAAGTCGAGTCAAAGAATGATTTTATATGTGTAGGTTTACACACACACACACACACACACACACACACACACATACACCTATATGCACATGTATGATCAGAAAATAAAAATACTGATGGTGGTTATAAGAAAGGACTCATTTGGTGGAAATATTTTTTAAAATTTTTTATTGGTGCATTGGAGTCATACATCTTAATTGGGTACAAGGTGGTAGAGGCACACATGCACATGGTGGAAATATTTTTAATTTCATAAAATCTTCCTCAAAATATGGCTTAAAATGTAATTCAACATACTTTTCTCTATTCATAACTTGTTTCAGAGATGTATTGCTCTGCCTGTAGAGATCAATACGTAATATTAAACAAAACATACTGACCTAATATTGACATATATTTCTTAAATGTATGTATGTCCTCTGATCTATCATGACATTGTAAGTTTCTTAGAATTTCTCAGCTAAGAAAAAATACAGATATCCATATGTAATGAGAAAATTTCTTTGTAGTGAATGAATAAAAAGTAACGTATACCAAGCAAGAGATAAGTTAAATTTGGCTAAAGGGAAGTTTATAAAATAGACATTAACCTCCATACTAGCCTTTAAATTATTAAAAAGACACAAATGCAAACATCATGTAGAGTGAATTCCCAACACTGAGTGTCAGTTCTTTCTCGCTGTTTAGGTATGTGGCAATGAAATGACCCATGGACAAGAAAAATACACACGCTGGTTCTGCAATATGTGCTAAATAATCTGAAGCAGGGGCAGCTACACAAGTCTTAACCCTCGTGTGCTTTGCAGGAATTCTACGGAAAGGGGGTTAAGAAGCCACAAGAGAAACACTGATCTTTGGGGAAAAAGAAAAAATAAAAATAAAAGGAGGTTAGAAATTTTCCAGACACCAGAGAACGAACTCCATCGCTCACTCCATTTCCCCCTAAACAAAAGCCCATTAAAGTCATCTTTGTCTTAATAATAAGAGCCACAGAGCCGGGCAAGATAGTGCACACCTGTGATCCCAGTACTTGAGGGTCTGAGACAGGAGGATTGTGGGTTTGAGGCCAGCTTCAGCAAGGTAGTGAGACTCAGCACCCTAGGAAGGCACTGTTTCAAAAAAATGAAAAAGGAATGGGGGTGTAGCTTGCAGGTAGAATGTACCTGGATTCAATACCCAGTACTACAAAATAAACAGACAAACAATAAATACCACAAAAAACAACCACTAAACCTAAACACAGAGATATGTCTCAGAAGACAAGAAAACCAACCAAAGCTTACCTGAGATGTTTGGATTTAGAGGATATTTAATTTTCCCTTTTATATTGGAATATTAATTTCTTTTCTTTTTTTTTTTTCTACAGTACTAGGGATTGAATCCAGGGGCATTTTACCTCTGAGTTACTCCTCTCAAACCTATTTTTAAAATTTATTTTGAAACAGGGTCTCACTAAGTTGCAAAGGGCCTCACTAAAGCTAAGGCTGGCCACAAAACTCTGCAATTCTCCTGCCTCAGCCTCCCAAGTACTGGGATTACAAGTATTTGCCACCACTCCCAGCTTGGAATATTAATTTATTTAAATGTATTTCCAAGAAATGAATGCCTATTTGTTTAAAACTACACTAAAAATGTTTTTTTTTTAAAAAACCTAAAACTAGTACTTAAGAGGCACTAGGTAGCAGGCAATTTCCTCCTGGGTTACAGGTAATTACATCATAGTACTAAGTAGATGATGAAACCTGGATGTTAGATTGACTGTCTTCTTTTTCCCATGCCATAAGTCATTCAGTTTCCAAAGTTTTGAACTGTAATAGTGCCATGTTTGGCCAAGATTCTTTTTTTTTTTTTTTTGGTAGTACTGGGGGTGGAACCCAGGGGCTTCTGCCTCTGGGCTATACTCCCAGACCTATTTTATACTTTATTTGGAAACAAGGTCTCACTAAGTTGCTGAGAGCCTCACTAAGTAGCTGTGGCTGGCTTCGAACTTGTGCTATCATCCTGTCTCAGCCTCCCAAGTGCTGGGATTACAAGTGTGCACCACCACGCCTGGCTCAACCAAGATTCATTTTGTAAAACTGATGTTCAGTAGTGATATTGGCAGGATCTAAGCTAGACTTAAAAGGGAAACTTGGGTATAATAGAGGCTGGAGTTACATTAGATTCAGGTTACAAAATGTGTTATATGTTAGTGACCATGACTTGGTTTGTGCCACACTCTGTAACTTTCAGAGGATGTGACATTGGTTACATCCTCTGCTGCTCACAAACTCTGTTTTGTTTTTTAAGAGAGAAGATTATCCCTACCTTACATATGAATTCCAGGGTGGCTTTCTTCCATTCTCTTCCCTCCAATCTCTTGTTGGAGTCTGTGGGACATGGGGGGGGGGCGGCAGAAATAGGAGTCATGGATACTTCATGGTACTGGGTCAGGCCTAGGCTCACCTTCAACATTTGAAAGCCACTATGAGTATAGTCGTGACATCCAGTTTGTGTTGTTTGTAGTCTTTGGCTCAAAGTTTATCATCGAGTACAGTAAGGACTGTGGAAGCAGCCTGAGCTTAGATTCAGTGATACTCAACAAAGACATGTAGATACCATGAGACCAGGGAAGTTGGTCTGAGGTACACCAAGTGAAATAGAGATTGTGAGCAGAGAAGAATGGAAAGCATGACTCTGAAACAGGATGAGAAGAGACATTGCTTTGGGTGTGAGGGACTGCCTGGGGCACCATCCTCACTGCTATAATCAAAAATGACCAGCCATCCAACTTAGTGGAAGGAAGATTTATTTGCTCACAGTTTTGGAGATTCAGAGTTCCAGTCCATGTCAGGCCAGGTTTGCAGAGCTCAGGACATGGCAGCTGGAAGCAGAGAAAGGGAGAGTGCAAGGCTTAGCTCTCACATCATGGAGGCTGAAGCAGAGAGCTAGATCAGGGGGAGGAGGAAGGATATAAATAATCCCCAAGGCTGCACCCAAACCCCACTTCCAACATCGCTACTTTGCTTCAATGATAGAAGCATTCCAAACATTCCAAGGACTTCTATTTTTTACCTTTGGGGTGGAATTATTAGGTATTAATTCCATATGTAAAACACACCCAACCATAGTCATGCATGGTTTTCTAACTACAATGCTAGCAGTATGCTTGTTTACACTAAGAAAAAGAAAGTTTTGAGTGAGAAGTGGGAAAGCCTTGGTTATTTTAAAAACTTTTATTATGAAAAATTTCTTTTTCTAAATATGTATGTATGTATGTATGTATTTGTTTATTTATTTATATATTTGTTTGTTTATTAGGCATTGGACCCAGGGGCATTCTACCTCTGAGCTACACCCCAAGCCCTATTTTTTTATTCTTTATTTTGAAACAGGTCTCACTAAGTAGCTGATGCTGGCTTTGAACCTGCCATCTTTCTGTATCAACCTTCCAAGTACTAGGATCACAAGTATGTGCTATCACACCTGGCTATTATGAAACTTTTCAAACATATAGGCCTAATAATATTTCAAACCTATGTACCCATGTCCTAACTATAACAATCACCAAGGCATGACCAATCTTGTTTTGGTTAAACTCCCATCCACATCCCTATCTCCTTCATTGTTTTAAAGCAAATCTTTAATCCTATGTTGTTTTATCTGTGTTAGCATATGTACATACGATACCTGCCTTTTTACTGAGCACTGGACATTGTCTATACAAAAAGAATCCAGAGATAATTTGAAGCCTAAGGTAAATTCTACCAGAAAGGCTTTATGTTTCCTTTTGGAGAGACAAATTTATCCAGGAACACTAGCATTTCTATGATTATAGAGTTGGGGTTTAAACTTGGGTCTCTTGTCTTCAATCCTACTCCTCTTTCTGTCCTATAGTTCGAAAGATGGAAGAAAGAGAGGTGGCACTCATAGATTTATTATCTGTTATGGCCACTGTGTTATGGGCTTTATATACCTTATCTGTCAGGTGTCTTTTTTATGTCTGTATGTGGTACTGGGGACATAACCCAGGGGTATTCTCTCTCTGATAAACACTTACAATCCTATTTTATTTTTTATTTTGAAACCTGTTAAGTTGCTGAGACTGGCCTCAAACTTGTGATTGACAGGTGTGTAACATTTGAAGTGGATCAAGTATGTTACGGATCAAAGTATATCTTCACCCTGTGTAAAGCAAGTGTGTGTGTGTGTGTGTGTGTGTGTGTGTGTGTGTGTGTAAATATATATTTAATAAAAAACTCAGAAGAGCTAGGTAAATTAACTATGATTAAAATGCTAATGATCGGAAAGGTCTGATCTTATAGTTACCATTTTCATTATTCCTTACAATAATGCTTCTTAAAAAATAAAAGCATAAAAATTTATTTTTGGGGATCAGTAATGCATTAAATAGCTCAATGTGTGTCTCTGATTTGGCAGCCATGATATTATTTCTGTGAGAAAGTGCACAGGTATTCTAATTCTAAAACGACTGTCCTACATATAGAATTTGGAGGCAGAAATCACGGTAAACCAAAATACCAAAAGAAAGGATATTGAAGCAGAGGGGTCAGTGTGGCCACGGCAGAGGCCTTGGCCGTTACCATTCACTGAATGCAGCAGGTTCTGTCATGCCTGGTCTCCTAACTTGCTTTCTGCTAAACTCATGGGTATGTTGTACATGGTATTTTTAAATGATTTTGAAAATATTTTTATGTATATATTTTAATGGTTTAGCAAGCTAATTCCTCTGAAATCATATCTCCCCATGGACATTCTTGATGAGTCCATCACGTTAAATGTGTTTGAGGGCTGATGATGTTTGGTCTAGCAAGTTCCATAGCATGATTTACTGAATATGCATCTGTGTTGCATCTCAGCGGGGTCAAGAGGGCAGCTCTAGAATTGAGTTGCCTTTGATTTGAATCTCAGATCCACCACTCTCTAGTTATATAATTTGGGTAAATTACCCAGATTCTCTCTTTTCAGTTTACTCTTCTAAAAACTGGAAATTACAAAGAAATGCCTACTTGCTAGTGTTTTGTGAGATCAAACAAAATAACCCACATACATATATAGAGAGTGAATTATAATAAGCTCCTATTTGAGACATTTTTTAGAGACAAGAAAAGTTCTGTATGTCACAGACTTGTTTGGTTTGGTTTGGTTTGGTTTGGTTTGGTTTGGCTGGGCTTGGTATCCTGAGGAATGAGAATCGGGGGTATTCTACCTCTAAGATATGTCCTCAACCATTTTTATTTTATTTTTTGCTTTGAAATAAGGTCTTGTCTGGTTGATAAGAGTCTTGCTATATTATTGACACTGGCCTAGAATTTGTAATCCTGTCTCGGCCTCCCAAATACTGGGATTAAAAGTGTGTGTGCTCATGCCCAGCTGTATGGGACAGAATTTAATCACATCCCAACATTTCCTTCCAAACTTGATGGAGTTCAGTCCTCTAGGCTCAGTCACCATCTCAGCCCAGGAGGGTTTAGCCATTGGCCTCTCCCTGCACCCACAAATCATTACTTAGTGACAATCAAGACACCTTTGGGTCTTCTCATCTCTGTCTTCCCTCATAGTTGACTCCCTTTTCTTCCCTCAATAATTGCATTGAGGTCTAATTTCCATGCAATAAAATGCACCCATTTTAAGATTTCCATTCAATAAATATTTTAGCAATTTATAAGGTGTGAAATTGTTAGCTCTGTGTTAAATCATTTAGAAACCACCGCGCTGTCATCCAAAATGGTTGTGCCATTGTTTATTCTAACCAGCAGTATAGTAGAGAAGTGTTCTAATTTCTTCACAGCCTCATCACCACTTGGGATTTCCCTTTTAGCAAATTATAGCTACTTACCAGGCATGGTAAGTAGCTATAGACAAGAGGATCACAGGTTCGAGACCAGCCTCAGCAATTTAATAAGACCTTTAGCAACTTAGTGAGAACCTATTTCAAAATAGAAAATAGAGCTGAGGTTGTAGTGATAGAATAAGCTTGGGTTTAATTCTCAATAAAAGTAGGTAAATAAATAAATATAAATGTCAAAAATATTCTACTACGTGTGAAGTAGTATCTTACTGTGGTTTTGATTTGCATTTCCCTAGTGATTAATGATATTGAACATCTTGTGTGCATATTGGCTAGTTATATATTTTCTTTGAAAAAATATCTGTTTGAATCCTTTGCCTGTTTTTAAAAATTGCATTGGTTTTTTTTTATTGTTGAGTTGTAAATGTTCTTTATATATCCTGGGCACTAGCTTTTTTTTTAGGTTTATTTATTTTTTATTTGTTTATTTTATTTTTATTATTATTATTTTTGGGGGTAGTACTGGGGTTCCTGGAAGCCTTTCTACCTCTGGGCTACACTCCCAGACCTATTTTATATTTTTGAAACAGGGTCTCTTACGCCAGCGCAGCTGGCTTCCAACCTGCGCGATCCTCCTGTCTCCGCCTCCCAAGTGCGGGGATTACAAGCGTGCATCACCACGCCCGGCTGGGCACTAGCTTTTTATCAGTGTATATTATTTGTAAATATTTTTTCATCCTTTGTTATATTTTTACAAAAGACTTAAAGTATTCTCTGAGGCACAATGTTTTTCATTTGGAGAAAGCATAATTTATCTGTTGTGTTTTTTAGTTTAGTTTGTTTGTGTGTGTCATATCTGAGAAACAATTGCCTAATTCAAGGTCACAGAGATTTACACAGCTATTCATCTAGAAATTTTATAGGTTTAGCTATAACGACTAGGTATTTGATCCACTTTTAGTTAATCTTTATATTCTGTAAGGCAGGGGTTCAATTTCACTCTCTTGCATGTGAGTATTAAATTTTTATCACTGTTTATTAAAATGTTTTTTCTTAAACATTTAAATTTTTTGGGCACCCTTTTCTAAAATTAATAAATCACAAATGTATAGGTCTATCTCTGAATCTAAGCTATTTCAAGTTATTTTCTTCCTATGGTATGAGAAGATTCTATATTCATCTTTTTACAAATATACAAATGTCTCAGTATCATTTGTTTAAAAGAAGTCTATTCCTTCCCCACTAAAATGGTTTTGCTACTTTATTTAAGTATAACATTTTCATGAATACAAGGGTTTCTGGACTCTCAGTTCTATATCATTGATCTCTTTATTAATTCTTTTGAGTTGCTTATGTTTTACTTTTGGTATGCACAAAGAAGGAGAAAATGTTCATTTCACATGGGTAATTTGTTTTACATTTTCTTCTAAAGAAAATAAAGCAGAAGTTAAACTTTAAAAAAAAAAAGTGGCCAGCCATGATGTACATGCCTATAATCCCCATACTTGGGAGGCTGGGCCAGGAGGATCACAGGTTGGAGGACACCATCAGCAAGTAGGGAGACTGTCAGCAACCTAGTGAGACCTTGTTTCAAAATAAACAAAATTTGTTTCAAAGGGCCAGAAGTGTAGCTCAGAGGTAGGTTCAATTCCTAGTGCCAGAAAATGAAAAAGAGGAAAAAAAAGAGGAGGAAGAGGAGGAGGAGGAGGAGGAGGAGGAGTACAGACTAAACTAAATGACAGACTCCTAGAAGAAGTGCTCTGGAAATTATCAGCATTGAATATGAATTTTAGTTAGAATAATATAAGAGGAATTCCAAGCTGATAGCTTCACATCTTTGCTAAATGAAGGAAGAAGACTGATGAGAAACATCACAAAAAGTAAAAGGTTGCAAGGTCAGGAATGAGAGAGGGACTGCATCAGTACTGATACCAGATTGTGTCGTGGGCTACATCTCCCAAATTGATTTTCCTGCACAAAATACAAAATCCTTTGATAGTGGGTTAAAAAGTAGAGTGAAGTGAAGAACTGTGGAGAGAACTGCGCATGCAGTCAGTGGTAGCCATGTCTTGGGAAGGAGGGCTCACGGAAGAGAACATTCTTGATGGAGTGCACACGTGGTACTGAGAAGGAATGCAGAGAAAACGCCTGACAGTCGAAACAGGCTTTGCCTATCCTGGCTGAGCAGATGGACAGTGGAGTCTCCTACACCTGCCGTCGGCACTTAGCTGTACTTGGGTCACCCCAAAGGAATTCTGCCGCAGAATGTGGGAGGCTTAAGATGGCAAAACAAAGGGAAGGAGAGGCAGTGAGGACGTCTCTCCAGACACAGGAAACCTGGAGAGAAACTGCTGGAACGGAGATGAACTCGGCCTCACTGGTTCCAGTCCTAGCTACCTCGCTAGCCATTTTATTTAATAATGTGATACAAAGAGGAAATAAATGTACCCGAAAATGCCATAGGGCTGAAACTAGAAATATGTTAGTGGAGTGACAAAAATTAGTAATAAGCAAAAGCTTCCTGTAATGCTCTAAAGAGGATTAATGGTATTTGCTCCTATGCAGAGCAAATTCCCAAGAGCCATTTGACTATTATTTTAGGTGGATATAAAATGTTCCCTAAAGAGCTCACTTGATGTTTGGAGCTGATGTAATTGAGTCACGGGGGTTGGAATCCCAGAAGTGGATAAATTCATGGTAATGGATTTACCTGGTGGTACCTGGTAGACCAGTAGGGTGTGGCTAGAGGTGAGTCCCTGGGAGTGCTGCTTTGGGGATGATATAAAGGGCTCCTCCTCTGTGCTCTCCCTCTCTGGCTTCCAGCCTCCATGTGTGAACGCAGCCCCTTTACTTTCTCTCTGCCATGTCCTGAGATCTGTGGTCCCTGAGATCTGCAGTCCCCAGCTTCAGGTGGACTGAGTCTGAAACCATAAGAAACTAAATATTTTTTTCCTCTAAGTTATGTGGTCAAAGCTTTAGATTATGGCTGCAAGAATACAATTGTTAACATATTAGCTACCTAAAGAAATCTAAAATTTAAATCGCAATGGGGTGGGTGAATGTGTGAGTCAAGACAAGACTCCCTCCGTGTGTGATCTGCTGCTGGCTAGCTCTGTGGACTTGAGCAAGAAGGTTTTCTTTTTTTTTCTCCTTCCTTTCCTTTTTGTACTGAGGATTGAACTCAGAAGGATTGTATCTCCAAGTGACACCCCTAGATCTATTTTCTACTTTTTATTTTGGAATAGTGTCTTGCTAAGTTTCTGAACATCTAAGTTGGCCTTGAATCTGTGATCCTCCTGTCTCAGCCTTCCAAGTACCTGGGTTACAGGAGTGTACCACCATGCCTGGCTTCTGGCAAGGATTTACCCTTTCTAGACCTTCTATATAAGCATAATTAATATTGTAACTATTTCAGAGTTGTAGTAAAGATTAATGGGTCAATATGTGTAAAGAACTTGTTAATAGAGCTGAGTAAGTGCAAAATGTGTACTTGTGATAATACCTCTTATTTTTTTTATCATACATTTCAATTCCAACTGAAAAATTAGAAGTTCATTTATAGCTTAAAATGGTCTGTTCCCTCCATTTCCATAGTAAAATTAATATGTAAAGTAGAAACAATATTATCTAGTGATAGATACTAAGTAAAAAATCTAATTTGATGTTTAATGATTGGGTAATAAATGTTCTAAATACATGCTACTCATGATTTAAAAAATCAGCACTCTGAAAAGAGGAGTAAAAGGTAAACAGAAGCCCTTCAAAATGTAAAATAACCTATATTATTTTGGTAATGTAAGTATAGATAATAAGTACATATTACTTTTGAGATTTTTTGCCTATAAGTGACAATATATATTGGTAGTACTGGGGTTCCTGGAAACCCTTCTACCTCCAGTCTACACTCTCAGACCTATTTTTATATTTTTAAAAAAAATTTGGAAACAGGGTCTCTTAAGCCAATGCAGCTGGCTTCGAATCTGCGAGATCCTCTTGTCTCTGCCTCCCAAGCGTGGGGATTACAAGCGTGTTCCACCACACCCAGCTAAGTGACTATATTTTTATGAAAGCTTTTACTCTGAAAAACAAAGTCCAAGTGATATTTTTTCATAAGAGGTGTGCTCCTGAAGAGTTAAGTACAGGAAGCATATTTGAAAACGTAAGAGGACTGATCTCTGCTTCAAGTGACAAGTCCTCGGTGTAATGTGAGTCACTTTGCAAATGGAACTTGCATAGTGTATATGCGTTTGAATTCAAAGAAAGAGTAAGAAATATTTGTAGCGCTGGAGGTTGACCTCTTGTGGCTCTTTTAGTTTGTAGATGAACTGGCATTTCCAGATGATTAAGAGACTCCATATCTCTTTGCTCTGCGGCCGTTAAAGCCGTTGGACATGCTGCCTGAGAACTAGATGGTCCCCCAGGCTGTGGCCAAGGTTAAGGTCCAGATTTCCCATGGAATTCTACATGACCTATGGAGTTTGAACTAAAGAAATTCTTTTATGTTGGCTAGAGCCAGGTTGTCTGTGTCTGCCTGGTGAGACGACCTTGTTCCGTCAAGCGACTGTCCTAACGGCAGGGGAGATGGTCAGAACAATCTCCTTCTTCACTTTACCTGTAGTTGAATCTCTCAGTTGTGCAGGAATTGTGTCTCATGATATTCCCTAAGGAAATTTTAGCCTCTCCATTTTCTTTTGCCATTGCTCACGAGCTCCCTAATTATTTCCATAAAACTGATTTCCACCCCCCCACCACCACCACACACAATCTGGCTTGCTGTCGTTTCTCGGAGCAACCTGTCAAGAGTTTTACGGTTTGTTTGCACCCAAGGTATGCTGTTCCTGGTGGTTGCCAAGCAATGGCATGTCATTACCCCCCAAGGGAATTCCTGAGTTCCCAAACACTTATTCAAGGTCATCCTCCAGACATCAGTCTTCCTTTCTCACCTGCTGCCGATCAGCAACAGCTGTTGGGTCCTACTGAGCTCACATCGTAGCCACTGTTGCAGGGGGAGATGATGCAGGCTGAGGTGCCAGCTCTGCCAGCTGGATCTCTTTGAGGGTCGAGTAATTTGAGCTGAGGAGTTCCTGTTTCCAGGAATGCCTTGGAGAAACTGCACCCCCGCGAAGGGGCACCTCACCCTTTTCGATCCTGGGTTCACCCTGCCAGCAGACCCCAGAAGAGTTCACAGCTGTCCGTCCCTCCAACAGCTTTGTGTTGTCAGGGCCCAAGGGAATAACTACCCAACCCTCTGCTTGACGTTCAGTGCACGCCACAAGCTCCATACTTCTCCGTAGTTGTCTTAGTCTGGTCAGCCTTCAAAAGCAAACTCGAGAGTCTCCGCGCTTTCTACGGACACTGCCTTCAATTGACAAAGCCCTATGACATCTATCCCACTCTCAATTTCCTTTAGGCCTTTCTTTTTGCACCATCCTTTTGACCATGATCACACTTCTTCTATAGCAACGCAATCTTTTAGAGTCAGAAATTACCTTAGATAATAATTTATGTTTGTTCTTTTTCATAGACTTTTATTGGTGCAATGTAATTATACATCATAGTGGGCGGGGTGTTTCCCTCCATAGATGCAGACCCTCCCCCTTCCTCCCTCCCTGTACAAGTTAATGAGATTGGTAAGGAAACCGCTCATGGCCGTAACCTTAGTTGAATGGGTCCCTTCCTCAACCCTCTTCTATATTGAGATTCTTAGATCATTAACTAAGGCCCTGGGAATCTGAGTGCTTTTGCAAGCGCCTAATCTTCCTTTGCTCTGAAATCAAGGCAACTTGGAAACTGCTCTTCTAGCGCTGGGGTCTCGGTACTAATGGATATGGCATTGGCTGCAGCTTTGACATACAGACACAAGCAAACCCACGTCTCAGTTCACATGAAGGAAGGTTCGAGGAGAGGTAAAGTTTCCATTCCAAGGGAATAGGTCTAGGTCAACAGTCAGCCACCAAAGAAAAGAGTATTCGTAATATCTCACACTTGGGTGGCTAGTTTTAGGAGCTGAGCCAAGGCTGAGAATATCCACTATGACAATAGTGACCAAGGCATTAGAAATCTTTTGAAAATAATTAGAAAATTAAACTTTAGGGAAGAGGACGCTAGGAAATACATACCAGGTCATATGCAAAGTAGCTGTGCAATATATATATATATATATATATATATATACACACACACACATATATGCAATGATATATGTACAATATATATAATATATACAAAATATAAATAAATAATGTATATACAAAATATATATATAAAATATGCATACAAAAATATATACTCACAAGTGTATATACAAATATAGAGACACACATACATTTATATAATATATATACACACACAATAATATATGTACAAAATATATATATAATATATACAAAATGTAAATAATGTATATACAAAATATAAATTATGCATACAAAAATATATATTAAAAAGTATATATATAAATATATAGAGAGACACACATACATTTATGTATATATAAGCCAAATATATATATTCTATACGTGTGTGTGTGTATGTCTTATTCGTTAGTACGAGTTTCTTAAAGGTCATAACTCTTTTAAACATAATACCTGGAGTTCCTAGCAGTGCCTCGTTCACAATAGGTGAGCAGTAAAAGTGGTTATCTGTGATGGTGACTTTCACCTGGTTCTTAGGGAATTTTTTTAAGTAGCTATGCTCCTCAAGATGAGGAACTTAGCTGGGGATGTGGCACAGAGGTAGAGCACTTGCCTAGCAAGCGCAAAGCCCTGGGTTTGATCCCCAGCACTGGAAAAAAATATAATTTTAAATGTGGCACTTAATGCGTTGCTAACCTTTCTAATTGCCCTGGAGCTTTTATCTGTCTCTTAGTAGCTTAACTGTTGCTGTATTCCCACGGGATATTTACTATTCAAAAGCTTTCCCTCTGCTGGGAGTGGTAGCACACACTTGTAATCCGCGGGCTTGGGAGGCTGAGACAGGAGGATCGCTCAGGTTCGAAGCCAGCCGCGCTGGCTTAAGAGACCTTGTTTCCAAATTTAAAAAATATTATAAAAATAGTTCTGGAGTATAGCCCGGAGGTAGATGGGTTTCCAGGAATCCCAGTACCACAAAAAAAAAAAAAAAAGAAAAGAAAAAGAAAGAAAAGAAAAGAAAAGAAGAAAAGACAAAAAGAAGGAGAAAAAAGCTTTCCCTCAAGCAACAAATGGATGGGCAAATCTCTCACACCCTACAGTGGCGATGTTGCCACACCCTGACACTCCCAAGGGTAGTTGGCCCTCTGTCACGTAATATGTCTTTCTGGCCTTTGGAAACCACATGGTGTGCTGGGACAGGCCATGTTGGAATTAATCTAATCAAAAAGCGTGGTGGTTCATGCTTTTAATCCCAGCATTCTGGAGGCTAAGACCAGAGAATCGCAATTTGGGGCCAGCCTCAGCTACTTAGCAAGGCCTTTCGAAACTCAGTGAGACTCTGTTTAAAAATAAAAAGACTAATCATCAGAGACAAGTCGGTTGTAGTTAAGCATTTTTAGGGCCTAGGGGCATTCTACTGCCGAGCTACACCCCCAGCCCTTTTTATTTTTTATTTTGCAGCAGGGTCTGGCTAGGTTGCTGAGGCTGACCTGGAACCAGCGGTCCTCCTGTCTTAGCTTCCCGCGTACTGGGATCACAGCTGTGCACCACAGTGCCCGCCTTGAGCCCCGGCTCTGGACTGCCGAGGCAGAGCTCCCCATGGCACGCTCAGTTCAGTCACATTTATTCTCCAGCCAGACCTAGCCTCCTTCCAGGCCAAAATCCAGTGACAAAAATACTTGGAATTAAGCGTGAAACAAGTTGTCTACTGCTCGGGCAGGAACAGCGGGACCAGACCTGTCCTGAGACCAGCTGAGCTTGTGCAGGAAGGAAAAAGTGAAATTTTAGCACTCACACCTCTTTTAGAAAATATGCATATGGCATTCCAGTTCTGAAATACCCCGGGCATGCAAATGGGTCATGGGGGAAATTTGATAGGCATGAGAAAGCACGTACAGGGCCCCCTTGACCCCTGATGTCCCAGTCCCCCCACCCCGGCCCCCAGGAAATGGTATGACCCCAGCCACTTGTTGCTTATTCACTGGGAGGGGGCCGGGCGGCGTGGCTAATGGAGGTCCAGCAGGAATTCTCAAAGCTTTTTTTTTTTTTTAATTGTTGTCGTTACTTTCGTCCTTCCTGCCCACCAAACCTTTGGAACTACTAGATGGCCAGGTTGAAATTTCCCTTTCCAGCTCAGCTTCTGTGGAAGTGCTAACTCTACAGGGAGCAGGGGTCTCAGCTTAGGTCCAAGGAACACCGTCAATTAATGAACGGAGACCCTGAAAGACTCCTGAGAATAAGGAGAGTCCCAGCTTCGTAGGAAAGGCTCTGACAGCTGGAAAAGAGGAAGCGTACCTGCCGGCACATCTGGATTTACACGTTCTAATCTAGCTTCTTTGCATCCTTCCCGTGGACTCTGCCCCAGAGAGCAATGCTACTTTTGAGTGTGATGCTGCAAAGAACAATATTTAAAATTCCTTTCAAAGCCAGGCGTGGTGGCGCACGCTTGTAATCCCAGCATTTGGGAGGCTGAGACCTGGAGGATCGCAGTTTGCAGACAGCCTCAGCTACTTAGTGAGGCCCTCCGCAACTCAGTGAGACCCGGTTTCAAAATAAAGAATAAAAAATAGGGCAGGGGTGTAGCTCAGAGGTCAAATGCCCCTGGGTTCCATCCCCAGACCCGAAAAAAAAAAAAAAAATTCCTTTCAATCTTGAGCATGGTTTTTAAAGGTTCCAAGAAGAATTTTTCCCCAAATATGAAATATCTTCAAAATATTGGCATCTCTGATTTTTTCCATATTATATAAATACACGAAACCAGGAGTGATCTCTTGTCTCATTGTCTATGCTGCCTGATATGTCAGCTACGAACCGATAGTCAGTTCTACAGCACAGGGAGCCCCCAACAGTTTGCTTATAAGCAGAAGCCTCCTTCCCCTTCTCCTAAATTATGGTTAAATTAAATTAGTTCTTTGATGATATCCAGTGTTGGCGGCAGAATAGGGATAGACGTATTCATTTCTGTAAATTACAGAGTCAACGGGGAAAGCTGAGCAGAGGAGAAAATGTCTGAGCTGAGAGTCTTTGGGGGAAATGTTGTCCTGGGTGTAGCATTGGTTTCTGTCTGCTTAGGCTGGTGTTGAGCAGACCTCTGGAGAGCCCCCATCAGGTGCCAGCATCAGTGCATAAAAATGCTCACAAAATAAATCTCCAGGTTCTGCATGTGTGTTAGATTTATAACGTCCTCTCAGCTATCAGCGTGGTGGGCTGTGCTCAGAGGTTATCAATCTCAGGTACTCTCTTCCTCAGACCAAAAAAAAAAAAAAAAAAAAAAAGAGCAACTTAGTGTTCATTGAAGATTTCTTCTTCCTCTATACTCTATAGCTACCAGTTTCTAAGCTGGTAGCAGAGTTGACTTTGTGGGGGACCAAAGGATGTCACATTAGTTATGGCATCATTTTTCAATTTCTGGGGGGGAGGGAGAAGAAACAACTCCCTACACCTGTAAAAATAAAATTGATAGTACTTTCCATACATGTTAATATCATGTCTTAGGAAAAGAAATCCGCCACCCACCAAACACTTGGCTGGGTATCACTTTACCCAGAGGATGAAAGATGAGGCTATGACTAAAGGACTGTCATTCTCCCTTCCTGCGAGACTGAGCCTGAAGGAGAAAGCAGATCTACAGGAAAATAACTCATATACTTTCCCCAAAGAACAATAATACTTTTAAGTGAGATGCTACAAATGATACTATTTAAAATTCCTTTCATTCTTGATTATAGTTTTGAAAGTTTCCAAGAAGAGTTTCCCACCCCCCTCCATACGAAACCTCTCCAGATGTTTACGTCTTTGGTTTTTTACTTATTATACACATCCATGAAGGCAAGGATGACCTCGTCTCTCATTTTCTAGGTTGCCTATTTTGTCAGCCATGAACTTATAATTATTTCTAAAGTATGGACAGCAATCTTACATCTCATTTTGTTTATGTTAAAACAAAACTTTACAGTTACAACAAATGCACCTAAATAAGTTGTGGTACTTCTTTTGTGTCCTTGAGTTTTATTTATTATGATATCGTGAGAGAACATTAGAAGACCTTCTTGGGACTTACATTGTTTTCAGTTGAAGTTAAGCACAAGGGAGGCTAAGTCCAGGGGTGAGTAAGACGCCAGGTCTCTCTGGGGAATGAGATGCCGCTCGATATGGTTAACTTAGTTTTGGCAAATTTAAAAAAAAATTGAAATACAATCTCCAACTACTGGTAAATAAGACTTTTCATTGTTCTTGTGCAGATAAAGGTGGATAAAAGAACTTTGAAATTTCAGACTACCAATATTCTCAAGTATGAAAACCAAGTTAGAAGGAATAATTTATACATATTTTAGGCTGCCTGTGGCCAATGTGGTTAAGAGCTCACAACCAAACCACCCGGATTTTACCAAGTTCAAAACACATTTTCAAGGTCAATTTCTTTTGAAAATACACAAAAGCTTTTTACTTAGATATTGTAGTTCATTGGTTCAGTCAAGGGCAAGGTAAAATTTGTAGATTGAACTACATTGAAGGCAAGCCAAGCCTAGATTTAAACCAGTTTGTAGGTCTGTTCAAAGGAAAATTTTGGAAAAACAAATCAGTGCTTCTTTGTTTTTGTTTTGTATTTTTTTTTTTAAATTAGAATTCACTCCTAAATGACCCTCTCTGTTCTTAAATAAAATTCTCTTTTCAATATCCATGTTACTGTCCTCTTGGCTGGGCAAAGGTGTTAAAAGATACTCATTTTTTTTTCTTTAAGATCTCAGCTGTGAGTGCAAGTGAATTGAATTCAGGATGTATCATAGAGTAACAATGAACAAATTCATGTTCAGGGAAGAGTAATAGAAACCCAATCAATTCATCAAACAGGGCCAAATTGGTCTGGAGGCAGTACTAGCCAAAAGTTGATATAATGGATATATAATATCACAGAAGAAACAATGGTTTATGCAAATTGCCCTGTTCTTCTAGCTTAAAAGAAGAGTTAAGATCCAAGTTTGTTGAATGAAAGTATGAAGTAATTCTTCCTCAGTATGGAAAAATGTTTGAAAAGCACCAACAGGTACGTAGAGCCATTGATAAGCCACCGCCTCCTTAAGAAAAGTCCTGTGCAGCGTACATATTACTGTCTCCTTGCCTGATGGCTCCCACCTAGGACTGCATTTATACTCTCTCACATGCCTATTGTTTTTCAAATTTCCTTTCACATTCAAACTCACCCGCTCTAGTTTGTCTTCTCTCAGGATCCGATAGAGAATTAAGGTTTTATCTCTCATAACACAGCGCTCAGATCTCTTGGGGGTTCTATAGATTTTGCAAAAAAGCACTAGGGTTTAGGTGTGTGTGTGGATATGTACACGTGAGTGTGTTTGTGTGCCTCTGGGACTAGGTTTTCAAGAATAGAAATTCCTCTTTCATCATACACATACACTTGGTCAGGCATGGTGGTGCACACTTGTAATGCCAGTACTTGGGAAGCTGCGACAAGAGGATTGCAGGTTCAAGGCCAGCCTCAGCAACTTGGTGAGACCCTCTGCAACTTAGTGAGACCCTCTTTCAAAATAAAAGAACAAATTTGGGCTGGAGGTATATAAGCTCAGAGATATACTGGGTTCTACCCCAAGTACCACAAAATGAATGAATGAATGAATAAATAAATACATAAATACTGTTAAAACTTGAATGAGATTAATAGCTTCCATTCAGTTACAATAAAATCTTACAGATGTAGGAGCTATTTTTTGTACTCTTAAAGTAACTTTCCAATCTTATCCTCTCATCCCTTTGCAGATTCCCGTATTTTACTTTCAAAGAGAAATCTATTTCTTTTACTTGGGAAAACGTCTCACTGGGATCCCTCTCCTACTACTCCTATACTACTCTTTCACCAAGAACTAACAATGAGGACTATGTCGAGAATAAATTTAAAATATGAGTTATGGCAGGTAAGCTATTCCAGGTTGGTATACATTTGCCCCTAATAAGGAGATTAAATATCAATAGCAGTTTGGACTATGCAAGTAGATAAAATTCTAAAGTATTGTTTCATAGGCACAAATCCTCACTTAATAATTTCTGTTATTATAGATAATCAAACCATACTTGACTAGGCCTTAGAACAACTCATTTAAAATTTACCACAGTCCTCTTATTTTGCAGAACAAAGCAACTGAATACTTACGAGCCCACAGCTAATAATTCAACCCGGCTCTCTTTTGGCTGTTTCACACATCCCATATTTCCCTAAAAATGTTTTAAAGCTGGGTGTGGTGGCACACGCTTGTAATCCCAGCATTTGCGGGCTGAGATAGGAGGATCACGGTTCGAGGACAGCCTCAGCTACTTAGTGAGGCCCTTTGCAAATCAGTGAGACACTGTTTCAAAATAAAGGATAAAAAATAGAAAAAAGCATTTTCTAAACAATAGCTCTTATCAGATGCCAGAATCTGTATAAGTTGTTCCGGTTAAATACACCTTAAAAACCATAGTAAACTGAGGGGGTGGGAGGGAGAAAGAGGAAAATTCCCTAATGTACATGATGTACATTCACAAACATATCAAAGTCAATCACTAAGCCAAACATGAGAAGGAGGGAAGGGGGTAGGGAACAAGGGAGGGCTAAATGGGTCACGTGTGCATGAATGCCTCTACCATCTTGTACTCCATTAAGATGTATGATTACAATACACCAATAAAAATAAATAAATAAAATAGAGTCTCACTAAAAATATAAAATTAAAAATAATTTTTAAAAACTAAAAAATAGCGCTGGGGGTGGTGGCGCACACTTGTAATCCCCGCACTTGGGAGGCAGAGACAGGAGGATCGCGCAGGTTCGAAGCCAGCCGCGCTGGCTTAAGGGACCCTGTTTCCAAATAAAATATAAAATTAGGTCTGGGAGTGTAGCTCGGAGGTAGGAGGGTTTCCAGGAACTCCAGTACCACTAAAATAAATAAATAAATAAATAAATAAATAAATAAAAATAAATAAAAAATAAAAAAAAACCAAAAAAATAAAAAATAAAAAGCACGGCCAAATGGCAGTTGGAGTTATTCCTTAAGTTTATAATAGTCTAAAAACATCCTCTGGGATTCATTTGCCTTCTTCCCATAGGAGATCAACACGTGTAATGGGAGCTTGACAGGCATCAGCACCCTGCATCCGTAGAGTCTTACCATGTAGCACTCATTTTTTTTTTTCACCCAGAAATGTCATAAAACTATTGACCTCCTGCCCTGGGAAGGAGAAATTCAGGTCCTTTACTTGTCTCTTTCTGGGTCAGAGAGCTAAGCAAGAACCTGCCAGTTGTCAAGTGTGTCTGTCCCAGTTATATACCCAGAAACTAGAGGAACAACGACAGGGTGGCCTTGCACATCTATTGGCTCCGCACATGGGCTGAGGCTCCACTCAGCCAAGTGAGCAGAAACAGCTCCTGCAGGAAGCCGTGATCTCCCTGACGGCTCAAGAGTGAATCTGGTTCATTTTCCAAATGTCACAAAAACTACACATTAGTCACAGAAATTAAGAAATAGAATGCTTTCCCTAATATGCGAAAGTTAGGGAGAAAATGGGTCATGGGAGGAACTCTAGATGAAGAAGGAGGACCCATAGATGAGCAAATAAGGCTCCTTAACTGAGAGGGACATTTCCTAATGCAAATAATGTACATTAACAAACATATCAAAGTCAATCACTAAGCCAAACGTGAGGAGAGATATGGGGGCGGGAATGGGGTGGATATTGGGGAAGGGCTAAATGAGTGACGTGTGCATGTATGCCTCTACCATCTTGTATCCCATTAAGATGTCTGACTACAATGCACCAATTAAAAAAAAAAAAAAAGAGCCAGGCGTGGTGACGCATGCTTGTAATTCCAGTATTTGGGAGGCTGAAATAGGAGGATCACGGTTCTTAGACAGCCTCAGCTACTTAGTGAGGCCCTTTGCAATTCAATGAGATCCTGTTTCAAATAAAGAATAAAAGATAGGGCTGGGGGTGTAGCTCAGAGGTAGAATACCCCTGGGTTCCATTCCCAGTACCAAAGGAAAAAAAGAAAAAGAAAAAGAAAAAATATTATAAAATATATTATAAAATATAGCCAAAAAGAACTTATAAAAAGGGCTTATAAAATATAGCCAAGAAGAACTTAGAAAAGAGAGTTGGAACTGAGAATAAAATTACCTAAAAACTGACACATTTGGTGAATGTTAATTTTTTTCTCTTTTGCATCAAGCCTTTTTTTTTTTTTTTTTTTTGGTGGTGGTACTGGGGTTCCTGGAAGCCCTTCTACATCCGGGCTACACTCCCAGACCTATTTTATACTTTTTTTTTTATTTTTGGAAACAGGGTCTCTTAAGCCAGCGGGGGACTGGCTTCGAACCTGCACAATCCTCCTGTCTCTGCCTCCCAAGCACGGGGATTACAAGCATGCGTCACCACGCCCGGCTCTGCATCAAGCCTTTTTAGTGTCGATAGGCTTTGATTTGTTTAATGAGCAATTAATTGCCAAGTTCCTATTTTTCAGGCGTATTGGTGGCAAGCATGTGAACTGCACAACGTGTGTTTGACATCAGGAGGCTGTGGAGATACCGCTGGTCATGAGAGCTGGAGGAAACCGGCACCCCCACAAGAGTCCTTTGTTTTTAGAAAACCACTGAAATATACCAATTCCACAGGTGCCGCGACAGAATGTGTGTCCCTATATCACTCCAAAGTAGACTTCTCTTTGATTCAAGTCATTCTCTTTCTAAAGTGATGTCATCAAATTTTAGATGGGAACATTTCCTGCATATATATGACTGGTAAAGTGATTGTTGGGATAGTCTGGTTTTAGTGATAAAGGACATTTTCTGAGTCTATTCAGGCTGTTTAAAAAAATAGCATAGACATGGTGGCATATAAATACCAGGAATTTATTGCTCACAGTTCTGTAAGCTGAGAAGTCCAAGATAAAGGCCCCGGCAGATTCACTGTATGTTGAAGTCCTGATTCCTAGTTTGTAGATAATTCCTTCTTGTTGTATCCATCTCATGTGGTAGAAGGGACCATTCAGCTTTCATTTATTTATTTAATTAATTATTTATTTATTCATTCATTTTTTTTTCAGTACTGGAGATTGAACCAGGGACATTGTACCACCGAGCTACACCACTAGTTCTATTTTTATTCTTTATTTTGAAACTGGGTCTCACTAAGTTGTACAGGGCCTCACAAGTATTGTAGGCTGGCCGTGAACCTGCGATCCTCCTGTCTCAGCATCCCAAGTACTGGGACTACAAGCGTGCAGCACCACTCTCGGCTCCATTCAGCTTTTTGAGGTCACTAGCCCCACCCACGAAGGGTTTATCCCCAAGACCTGTTTCCCCCAAGAGCCCCACCTCCTACCACCACCCTGTGGGTGATTAGGTTTCCACAGATGTATTGCAGGCAGACACAGACATTCAAAGCAGAGCGGAATACATCTGGAGACAGTTAAAGGATGTCCCTTTGTAAAAATGTCATCAGGTGCACGCATAGAAAATAAGTTATATCTATTATTGGTTGCATTTATTTCATCAAGTTCACATAACACAGTAAGCTTCTAAAAGGTCATCTGTTAAAGATGACTCTTCCACATTCAGTTAAAAAGTTCAATACCAAATGCACCGTGGTTTTCACGATATTACTATGAACACAAATTTGGCAGAATGCAACCCCTCCTAGATAATGGTCTTCCTGAATTAAGAAACTTATAGAGAAAAATGTTCTTGAAGTTGCCTGTGGTCTCTAAATAAGTTATAGCTACATCCAATAAACTATACGAGTCTCCCTTTTGAGGTGGAAATAGTCAGTGTCAAACAAACATCTGGGTAAGGGGACTGACTACAAAAACTTCAAGATGAAACATATGTTAAATATAAAATCA
This sequence comes from Muscardinus avellanarius, assembly GCF_963383645.1. NCBI lineage: Eukaryota > Metazoa > Chordata > Mammalia > Rodentia > Gliridae > Muscardinus > Muscardinus avellanarius. Next base: position 16,715,562 of record NC_137791.1, read on the forward strand.
AGTCGGCCATGGTGGCATGCACCTGTTATCCCAAGACTTGAGAATCTGGGACGGGAGCTTCACAAGTTAGAGGCCAGCCTCAGCAACTTAGAGACACCTTCAGTAACTTAATGAGACCCTGTTTCAAAAAATAAAATAAAATAAAATAAAAGAGAGCTGAGGGTGTAGCTCAGAGGTAGAATTTCTAGTACCAAATCTCTAGGACCAAATAAATAAATCTCTAGTACCAAATTAATCTCTAGTACTAAATAAATAAATAAATAAATAAGAACCCGCCTTTTGCAGCACCATATTTTTTCCTCTTGCTGTTCATCTTTAATCACGCGTTACAGATGTTTCTGCATTCAGGAGAACCACACTGTAAATCATCTGCAAGCCTTAGATTGGCACTGAAAAACTGTGCTTAAGAGACAATTGGCTGTAAACCTTTTGTCAGAATGCTCAGTGCATTGGAAGTCAGGAAACTTCGAGGTTTGCAATAACTACAAAGGCAAATTTATCACCACAAAATCAGGGCAATGAACACTTCAGATGAGGAGGCCGCAAGCAGTGTGCAAGATTTAATTTTAAAATTTCGTAAATGACTTGTAGGAAAGATCTTTTGATCAAACTTTTTTAAAAATATAATTGGATTATATCATGTACTGGAATGGAATGAAATTGGAAAGTCCTGTGATTTTGCAGCATCTATTTGGCAAAACATTAAAAAGAATTATGGACAGAGAATTTATTTTATGAGTTTTGCCTTATAAAATCCTTTGTGGAAAGGAGAAACTCTAAATTGAGGCAAAGAGTACCTATAAAAATGTATTAGTGGGAATGTGTACACACTTAATAAAATTGGAATAGAGAATGTCCTCCATTCGGGAAAGTTTTTTCTAAGCTTATTAGATATGTTAATCTGTAACTGAGGTGAGAGACAATAATTAAGTTGAGGAAGGAACCCATCATCCCCAACATAACTACTGGATTCTCTCCATTAAAATGCTGCAGACCACAGAGAAAAGTAAATATACGTTCATTTAAAATACATTTTAAGGCCGGGCGTGGTGGCGCACGCTTGTAATCCCCCCGCTTGGGAGGCGGAGACAGGAGGATCGCGCAGGTTCGAAGCCAGCCGCGCTGGCGTAAGAGACCCTGTTTCAGAAATATAAAATAGGTCTGGGAGTGTAGCCCGGAGGTAGAAGGGCTTCCAGGAACCCCAGTACCACCAAAAAAAAAAAAAAAATACATTTTATCTACCAAATGTAACAGTGAATATTTAAAAAATCAAAATGAGTAAATTTTTAAAAAATAAGATCATAATTATGAATACATTATTATATAAAATATAAAATATAGAAAATTTCAATGAACTGGTAATAGAAAATAGAATTTTTGCTGTTTTAGTATTTATATAACAAATATTTTCTATTTCACTTTAATCTATAGAACCACGTGTCATTTTATCTTTTAGAAGTGTTATTTGTATTATTATTGTTATTTATTTGGTCCTGGGAATTGAACTATCTCTAAGCTACACCCCCACTACTTTATTTATTTATTTATTATTTTCAAACAGGATCTCACTAAGTTGCTGAAGGTCTTGGTAAGTTGCAGAGGCTGGCCTTGAACCTGCAATCCTCCAGTCTTGCCTCCTAATTACTGAGATTACAGGCATGCCCCATCACACCTAGCTAGAAATGTTACTGTGAAGATAATTTTTGAAAAAAGTAATTTTATAAGTCAATAAATAAAAATGGTAGAGCTGAGTCATGTAATTAACAAATATTTCAAAAATATAATTTAAGTTAATTTTTTTTGTGTGTGTGGTACTAGGGATGGAACCCAGGGGCATTCTACCTCCAAGCTACACCCTAGCCTTTTTTTTATTATTATTATTTATTTTGAAACAAGTTTTCACTAAGTTGCCAAGGACCTCACTAAGTAGCTGAGGCTGTCTGCGAACTGTGATCCTTCTGTCTCAGCCTCCCAAATGCTGGGATTACAAGCCTGTGCCAACACGCCTGGCTTCTAGTTAATTTTAATGTCCTCTTTTATTCTTGACAGTGTCTTCCTTTGGAGTCTTAGCTCAGGTTGCCATAACAACATACTGCCATAGGCTTGGCGGCTAAAATAACAGAACTTCATTTTCTCACAGTTCTGAAGGCTGGGAGACCAAGACTGGGGTGCACCCCTGTCCAGTTCTGAGAAGGGCTCTCTTCCTGGCCTGTAGAGCGCTAATCCCATCGCAAGGACCCCATCTTCATGACCTCCCCGAAGTCTCATCTCCAAATGCTATCACTTTGGCAGTTACAGCTTCAACGCATGAATTTTAAGGAACCAGTTCCACCCACAGCTAGTGGACAATAATATTTTGGTACCATGTACTTACAAATCTTATTATCACAGAGCAGCGGAAGATTTTTCTGTTGCTGTTGGGTTCCACGTGCAAAGTTTTGCTTGTCTCTGTTTTTCAAGAGCAGGTCATTCTTTAGCTTCTTTTCCTTGTCTTTGAGAGTTGTTTCCTTTTCTGGCCCTCTCTTAGCCACTTCTGCATTCCCTTTGAGGTTATGATTCCTGCTCTCCACCTTGCTGGGAGTAGGGAATTCCATGAGGTTGCCCCCAAGAAGTTTTGCCTAGAAGGACCACTGGTCCCCTAATACCCATTGCTCAGAGGCCTTGATGACAGTGGTTTGTCTAGGAGGCTCACTCCCTCCTTAGGAAATCAGCCCATGGTCCACTGAGGCTGGAGATGCCTCCAATAATTTGAGGCTTTGACTGTGCCTCCCTGCTCTCATTTGTCTGAAGGGATGGGCAGGGGGGCCCTTTTTTGTGCTGTATCACCATCTAACCCAGCCCTCCCACCAACTCCCTCCCAGAAAGTCAACTTTTCTCTCTCTGACAAAGAACTAGCTCTTAAAAGATAAGGCATTATTTACACCGCATTAGCTTAAAATTTGATTCTACAAAATGACTTTGAAATCCTAGGGCAAATAACTCACGGTTGTCACCAGATGCCTGGGGAACAGGGGCTTAAAAATAACAATAAAAAATTGAAATGGCTTCATGGTTTACTGTCTCTTCCCTTATCCTAAATAACAAAAGCTAGCGGCTCCACAGGGGAGGGCAGGCCAACTGCAAGAATGCTGGAAGGAAAACCTTAGTTACTACCTCAAAATGTCCTGCCAAAAAATGCTGGAATTTTATGACTAAAGAAATATGAATTATTCATCAAGTCTACTCTTTTGTTTTATAGATGTCCTGTGTAAAGTTGAGACCCAGATAGATGACACAACTCCCTTTAAAGATGACATAGGTTCTGAGGAGCAGACGTAGAATCATACTGGACTTCACCTGGGTTGAATATGAACTTCTTCCCACTCAGTGTGCTGCAGCCTCTGACTTACTCTCAAAACGCAGCCTCAAGAATCTCAGGCAGTTAAGTGAGTCCTGAGTTCCAGTCTTTGGCCACTCCGGGAATGCCCTTCTATTGGTGCAGCCTGGTTCTTTCCTGCTGAGTTCTGACAGTCTCTTCTTGGTGTTTGTTCTTCCTACACACAAGGGTGATGCTGGCACCTCTCGCTAGCAGGTCTCCACCTTCTCCATAATACATTTTATTTATGAAACTTCATTCAAAGTCCAGTACATCAACACATCATGGAATCAAGTTGCTTTCATAATTCATATTGCTGAGTGAAAGGAAAATGGTTTATACTATAAAAATGAAAGTCTTTCCAATTAGGGTATACGTTTAACCTTGATTGCTTATTTAAAACATTGCCTCTCCGACTCACCCCCAAGAGTTGGGCCAAGATTTTTTCAAAAGATTTTTTATTTAAAGTGCCACTTTTCACCAGCCTTACCTACTTAGTAAGGCCCTCTGCAAATTAGTTCAGACCCTATTTCAAAATAAAGAATAAAAAATAGGACTGGGAGCACAGCTTGCAGGTAGAATGCCCCTGGGTTCCATCCCCAGTTCCTCAACAACTGCAACAAAAATACCACTTTTCAGATGCAAATGCTTGCTGAACCACATCGCGCAGGCTCTAGGACCCCAGCATTCTAACTGTCCTATGTGAAACCTCATTTGGCAAGCCTACATGAACTATATCAGAACTTTAGGGAAAACAGTTTTAAAATCATAATCAGGCCAGTACTATACCTACATGTGAGCAAAAGTTCAATTTTATTTTGTGGTACTAGGGATTAAACCCAGAGGCATTCTACTTCCAAGCTACACCCCCAAACTGGTTCAATTTTTTATGTGATAACAGAGTATGGGTTACTGAGAATCTCGCTACATTGCTAAGGCTGGCTTTGATATTGTGATCCTCCTGTCTCAGCCTCTCAAGTACTGGGATAATGAGTGTGTGCCACTACACCTAGTCAGTGGTCTTTTAAAACATATTTTTCTCTGTGACACTTAATTTTTCTGATTAGTTTTGTCACCTTCCACACAAGTAAATAGGGATTATGAATTTTTTCTTTTTTATGTGATTCTGGGGATTAAACCCAGGGACATTCTACTTCTGAGCTACACCCTCAGCCCTATTTTAGTTTTATTTTAAAATAGGGTCTCACTAGGTGCAGAGGTGATGAGAGTCTCACTACTTGCCGGGGCTGTCCTTGAACCTGTGATCCTCCTGTCTCAGCCTCCCAAGTACAGGGATTGCAGGTGTGTGCCACTCCACCCGGCTGGCGTTAGGATTTCTGAATGTCAACTCATTCTTCCTCTGTACCACGTCCTATCTGCAATAATGGAGTAATAACATTCCAATCTCAGGAAATGCAGCTCCCAGGCAGCAAGTGTATATTGTTTTATTATATAAATAAGGAGGGTTGCCTCATTTATTCCAGATTAATCACATAGTTTTGATTTTTCTGCTGAACATTCATTGAAGCCCTCCTAAACAATAACATCATAAAATGCATTTGATGCGCATAATATCTACTTTAACAGTCCAAAGCAAATTCTTCCATTTTCATAAACTTTTAGTCTAGTTACGGTAAGATACAAGTGAATCTGTTAAGGGCCATCATTATGATTCTAGGGCCTGAGCATAGCTATTAAAAAAAAATGGAAATTCAAAATGAGAAATAATAGAAAATGTAATGCAAATGTAAAATAACATATAATTATTTCCTGCACTGCTTCATCTCTGAAGTATGGAATTTATAAGGGTGCTTTGCTTTTAAAAAACACATTGTATATAAACCAGAGATCAAGCATCGCAGTTCTGTTTAGAAAATAGCAAAGTACCATGTAAAAGGTCTCTGTTGAGTTAGCCCACCCACCAATGAGGGGGGAAGAAAGTTGAAAGAAACAAACAAAAAGTAAGGCTGAATATGGGGAATTTTATTTTCTGAACAGAGCTCAACCAGTGGGGGCCTTGAGTAAATAGTCAATACATTTAATGTTCTCCAGGCCTTTCCATCTTCTTGCAAATGGCATGATTTTGTTCTTCTTTATATCAGAGTAGAATTCCTTTGTGTGTATTTCCCATAATTTTGCAATCCACTCATCTGTTGATGGAGACCTAGGTTGGTTCCATATTTTGGCTATTGCGAATTGTGCTGCTATGAACATGGGTATGCATATGTTACTATAGTTCTCTGACTTCAAACCCTTTGGAAAAGCCGGGCGTGGTGGCACATGCTTGTAATCCCCGCACTTGGGAGGCGGAGACAGGAGGATCGCACAGGTTTGAAGCCAGCCTCAGCTACTTAGTGAGGCTTTCAGCAACTTAGTGGGACCCTGTTTCCAAATAAAATATATAAAAGGTCTAGGAGTATAGCCCGGAGGTAGAAAGCCTCTGGGTTCCACCCCCAGTACCACCAAAAAAAAAAAAAACAAAACAAAAAAAACAAAAAAAAACAAAAAACAAAAACAAAAACAAAACCCAGGAGTGGTATAGCCAGATCATATGGTGGATCCATTCTCAGTTTTCTAAGGAATCTCCACACTGATCTTCATAGTAGCTGAACTAGTTTGCACTCCCACCAACAGTATTAAAAGAGTCAGGGCTACTTCCAAATAGGTGTAAAAGTATGAATATAGCAAGTTTAGCCTCGGTACTAATTGTCGGGAGGGGGGAAGGGAAAACGAGGGGGGAGGGAGAGGGCACCAAATACATATTAAATGTATAACATTTCCTTTCAATAAAAAATAAATAAAAATAGAGTTCCTATTTCCCCACATCCTCATCATTATTTGTTGTTATTTGATTTCTTTATACTTGCCACTCTGATTTGGGTTAGATGGAATCTCAGCGTAGTTTTGATTTGCATCTCCCTGATGGTACCTGGAGAACATTTTGTTAAGTGAGATTAGCCCAGCACAGAAAGAGAAGGGACATATGTTTTCTCTAATATGCTCAAATGAAGGAGTATTAGGGATATCAGAGGGACTCCATACAATGGAGGGGAAACCTTAGCAAAGCCAGAAAGGAGCAGTAAGGGAGGAAGAAGGCTGAGGTTAAAGCTACATTTGAATATGTGTATACATGTGAATATAACATCGTTAACCTGGGCACTCAGTATTAGGAGGGAGGAAAAGGGAAAGCGGGGTGGGGGAAGGACACCAAGTACTGTGTGAATGTATGCCATTGTCAACACGATCCACATTATGATGTGAGACTGGAGTGCACCAATAAAATAAAATTTAAATTTAAAAAACAGTCAATACATTTCTTCAGTGGACATCCAATTTGAAAATTCAACCCAACACCATTTTCTTCGTTTATTTTGTTTCTAAGGTTTGGTTGCTTTCTTCTTGATAGAATGGGGTAAACTAGAGAAACAGTAACAATAACTATCACAGCATGGTGGCGAGTTTCCCTCAGTTGTTGTTACCCCCCAAAAAAATTTCACTTGGGGGACAGAGACAGCGTAGGCATGAAAGATTTGTTGGGAGAAGTCGCCAGGAAGGTCACAGAGCTGGCTGGTCCAGGAGGGGAAGACATGGGACGGGGTCTGGCAGTGGTGAGTTCTTATGCTCTTCAGGAATCTTACCCTCTTCATGCATAGTAATTTGGGGCGGTCACTTCTGGGTTTTGTGCCATATCTTAGTCCAACTGTGCCAAATTTGCCCTGTAGGAATTTTTCTGCTGCGTAAAGCTGCTGCGGATAGGCTGCAAGTGTCTGAGCACAGCTGAGCCAGGCAATCTCCTACCTCTTGTCAGGAAGCCTGGCCGATCCTTCTGCCCTACTCACTGCTAATCTCACGACCTAGCCACCTTTTATTTTGCAATCCATTTTCCAACTTCTACATTTTTTCTGCCTTTTTTTTTTTTTTTTGATCCTAATTACAACCTTCTGAGGAAGAGATTGCCTATGAGGAAACTGAAGGCCCCCCAAATACAACGGCTGGAACATGTTCTTACAGCTCATTTATGATAGAGCTTCAAGAATTACCTAGGTTTTTCTTTGGGATAAAACCTAGAGGCATTGATTGGATTGGACTCAGGAGCTACACTCTCGGTGTGAGATTCTTCTGTCTCTCCCTCCCAGGTATGAGGATTACAGGTGTTCACCACCAGTACCTCCCAGGTACTGGGATTACAGGAGTTCACCTGAATATATTTTTTTATTAGATGACTATATATATATGTATATATATGACATATACATATAGTCATCTTATATATATAGTCATCTTATATATATCATATATAAGATATATATCTTTTAATATATATCTTTAATATAATATAATATATCTTTTTAAGATATATATATATCTTTTAATATATCTATCTTTTAATATACCTCTCTTTTTCTCACCAGGTAGCATTATAAATAATGCCCCCCCCAACAAAACCTATATGCACATCCTCATTCCCAGAACCTTTTATTGCAAATGGGATTTTTCAAATTTGACTAAACTTGGGATCTTGAGATGAGAGATCATTCTGGACTATCTGACTGAGAAAAATGGAATCACAATGACTCTTGAAGGGGGGGAACATAGTTGGAACCAACAGAAACAAAACCAGTGAGAGATGAATCCTGAGATGTCTTCTTTTTTGTGGTGCTGGGGGTTGAACCCAGGGGAATTCTACCTCTGAGCTACCCCCCAGCCTGATTATTTTTTATTTTGAAACAGGGTCTAAGTTGCAGAGAGCCTCACTAAGTAGCTGAGGCTGGCCATAAACCCTGATCCTCCTGTTTCAGACTCTCAAGTATTGGGATTACAAGCATGCCCCACTACGCCCAACTTGAGATGTCTTTTTAAAGGACTGGCTCTTGCACTTGTGGGAAAAGTGACAAGATCACAGAGGTAGAAAGGTGTCTCTGAACCTCTGCCCACTCTCCACTGAAATGAATCATGGAAACAGAGACTTCCCTCACCATTTCTCCCTACAGCAGGTCACTAAACCCAGGAAGGCGCCTCCCTGACCTTTTCCCTCCCTTCCTTCCCAAAGACCCTTGGGTGACAGGTGTTCTGCTCTACACCTGAGGGGAGTGTCTTAGAGAAGAATCTCAACAAACAGGTGAACTTGCTAATTCTCCCAAGGTTATTACAATCAGATCACCCTCTTGTTCTACAATTACATTTCTGCCTAACTATGCATAAACACAGAAGTTCCCCTGGGTCATGGGGGCCGGGATCTTCATTTCTGAAGTTTCCCATGTCACATAAAACTCTTACTAAACAAATATGTGTACTTTTCTCCTGTTCACCTCTCATGAACTTTGTGATAGATGAGGAGATAAGGTTATCTCCCCTACAATTGAATAAGTGAGGGTGTCACCAATTTGGTACATGAAGAGATCATCACAATGTCCAAATGATGTATCTCAAAATATATATATGTATATACTGAGCATCTATGCTTTCCTCCCTTTACAAACTGGCTTTACTTGTTCGGGCAATTCCATCTTTTCAGTTGTTCAAACAGGAAGAAAACAAACAAACAAACAAACAAATAAATGAGTAACAACGAATTGAAGCTGTCTTCTTCTCATGCTACATGTGGTAGGTAAAGTAATAACCACACCTCCCCAACACACATTTTGCGGCAAAAGAAATTTTGCAGAGCTGACTAAATTAAGGATCTGGAGCTGGGGAGATCATTCTGGACTACCTGGGTGGGCAAATGTTATCACAATGACCCTTGTAAGACCACCATAGGTGGAGTTGGAATCAGAGGCGAGGGCACTGTGCTCATGGAAGCAGGACTGACACAAAGAGCTTTGCAGATGGGGAGGGGCCACAGAACAAGGATACAGGGAGCTGCTTCTAGATGGAATCCACCCTGCCAACACCTTGACTGTAGTCGAGTGCAACAGATTTCAAATTCTTACCTGTCAGATAACACATTTATATAGTTTCAAGTGCCCACATTTGTCATGTTTTGTTATAGCAACAACAGAGAACTAATACATCCACTTCCAACCCGAGGCAGGGTCCTACTGACACTACCTTCAATATGTCCAGAATGGAACCACATCTCACCATTCTCCTGTTACTTCCTGGTCGTAGCCTACACCATCTCTGTTCCAGATGCTCTCAATAGTTTAATGGTCTTTCTAAGTGTTGTTAGTCACCATCATGCCTTTTTACATACTCATCTACCGAGCTGGGCACTGCTAACTCATAAGGCAGCTCCGTGAGAACCAGAGAAAGGTGTCCCTTCCTCTGGGCTGACAAAATTCCATCCTAGTTTACACAGTGTGGCAAGCAGAGTCAGGATTTAATGTCCCTGTATATCAATGGACAAGTCACCTGTCAACAGCAGTCTGAGTGACCCCTCACTGCTCTGCTTCAACCCCTCATCTTCCCATCCTGTCCAGTCCTTATAAAAGGACTATGAGCCCTAAGCCTCATGACCCTTCTTACCACCATATCCATCTGCTCCTAATCTCTCTTTCATTCAATATGGTTTCAGCACAACCAGCCTTTATACTAATGCTCAAACCTGCAGGATGCATTTTATCCTCTTTCCTTTTACTACTGCCTTAGGCTACAATCATTTGTCTTCAAATTCAAATGGCTAATCCTCTCTCCTCCTTCAGGTAATTAATCAGACCTCCCTTTCTTACTGACAGCTACCCTGAATGTCCTGTAACACATCTCTACCCCTCCTCCCTAACCCCCTATCCTGCTTTATTTTCTCTTTATCCTTTATTATCTCCTAACAGTCTATATGCAAATTAACATATTTGTTATGAACTTTAAGAAGGTCAGAGTTTTGTTTGATTTGTACATTACTGTGTCTTCAAATAATGTATGTTATCTCATTGGTGCATGGTATTTGAATGAATGAATGAATGAATGAATAATGAATAGGTCTTTCTAACTCAATTTGGGCCTTTCCAAATTTGGACCCTAAATCAACAATCAGGTGAAAGTAATTTATTTGGAAGGTAATCCCAATAAACATGGATAAGTGACTGGGAAAGTAAGTCAGGAGAGGAGGAAGGCTAATGAAGGCTATTCTCATGACACTGAAGGGAACTGGAGCCTTAGCCCACTAAGGACCCTGGAGCCCACGGAGAACACAAGCTTCAGAATTATCTCAGTCTCCCATTACCAAGAAACTAGGGCCATTATCCAGTACATCTTGGGAGGGCCATTTTCTAGAACATCCTGGGAGGGCCACGAATCCCCAGCATTGCCTTTCTGGCATGCATACAGACTCCATCCTTTAGAGTCCTTCAAGAGATCACTGCCAGCTGGGTGTGGTAGCACATGTCTATAATTCCAATACTTGGGGGTCTGAGACAGGAGGATTGCAGGTTCAAGGCCAGCCTTGGCAACTTAGTGAGACGCTGAGCAATTTAACAAGACACTGTTTCAAAAGTAGAAATGAAAATAGAGATAGGTGTGTAGCTCAGAGATAGAATACCTCCTGTTCACACCCCAGTAAAACACACACACACACACACACACACACACACACACACACACACACACAGAGAGAGAGAGAGAGAGAGAGAGAGAGAGAGAGAGAGAGAGAGATCACTGTCAGTAGCTGAAGACAAGCCTGTTATCATGGAAAAATTAAAGGCACGTGATAGGTGGTGTTGTATATGCTGTGTTTCTTGATATGGTTTGAATTTTAAACGTCTCCCAAAGGCCTATATGCTAAAGGATTGGTTCCAGTCCTGTGGCCCAGCTAGGAGGTGTTGGGATCCTTAGGAGGTGAAGCCTCGTGAAGGAAGTTAGGTCGTGGGGGGTACCCTTGAAGGGATATTGAAACACTCGCCAGCCTCCTGCCACAAGTTGAGCAGATCTCCTCCACCCTGCCCTCTGCCATGATGTACTGTGCTGACACTGGCCCAAAGTAAAGGGGTCAAAAAAAACCAGAGGACTAAACCAAGAGCCCATATAAAATCGATTTTTCTTTGGTCTTTTATCATAGCCACAGAAAGCTGGCTGACACACTTCCATGCTATGCTCCACTCTGGACGTATTGAAGGTAGAATCAGCAGAATGTGGCCTCAGATAGGAAAATAGGTGAATTTCTTCTCTATTGCTGCTATGACAAAAGTAAGTGAAAAGAACAGCCCCTACTGGACACATCATTAGGAAGGGGACAGCTTGATGGTCTTCTTATAGCGTGGTCCTCAGTCCATGTTACAACATCCATCTTATGTGCTGAGGCGTGGCCAGGCGTGGAGATGGGGGGCTGGCAGAGTCGCTGGCTATCCTGTGGGACTCAGGCAGGAACTCCTTGCTTCCCAGGAACTGAAGGAGAACTGGGGGCCAGGATCTAATAGAAGAGACAGAGTGATATCTACTGGGACCCGTGAGCTGTTACTCTGGCTGCATAGAGTCAGCACCCTGATGGGTCAGTGCCCTGCCATGGTATTGTTAGTTATTCTGAATGTTAGCCCTTAGGAGGGGCCTAGTCATGAATGCAGAGCTGGAATCTCAAGGGGTCATCAGAGTGTAAGGAGGCCCTGGGGAGACACGGGGACCTGGAATGCAGATCATCAGGGAGCAGCCAGGGCAGGTTGACCGGCGAGTGGGTGGGTGGTCTGCGCCAACACCCAAGACGAGACCTGCTCTCTGTGGATGTTTCAAAGTCTTTCTGCAACAGGCGGCTGTGGGACGTGAGAAAGGACACATAGGCAAGATACTTTATAGGCAGAGTGGCCTGATTAGGAAGTTTTTATTATTTCAGTCCAGCAGAGTCAAGCACATTCAGAACCTTCAAAGAGAAAACTTCCCTAGTGATGATCGTGATGTGGACTCTCCCCACAAGAGCTGAAAAAGGCACCCTGCTCATTTTCTCTGCAGGAGCTGTGTGGGTCTCAGGGCTTTTTATCCTTTTTCTGTGGCCCACCAAAAAGCATCTCTTTGCCACATAAAGAGAATCAGGCTGGGCGCTGTGGCACAGGCCTATAATCCCAGTACTAAGGAGGCTGAGACAGAAGAACTGCAGGTTCAAGACCGGCAACCTAAGATCCTGTTTCAAAATAAAATTTTAGAGAAAGCTGGGCATGGTGGTACATGCTTGTAATCCTAGTACTTGGGAGGCTGAGACAGGAGGATCGCTGGTTCATGGCCAGCCTCAGGATTTGTGAGGCCCTCCGCAACTTAGTGAGACCCTGTTTCAAAATAAAAAGTAAAATAGGGCTGGGGGTGTAGCTTGAAGGTTGAATGCCCTTGGCTTCAATTCCCAGTACCACACACACAAAATAAAGGGGGGACTTGCGGGGGGGGGGTGTGGCTTGTAGGTAGAAAGCCCCTGGGTTCAATCTCCAATACCAAAAAAAAAGTCTTAAACAGAAATAAGAAAGCCCAGCATCATGGTGGTGCATGCTTGCAATCCCAGCATTCGGGAGGCTGAGACAGGAGGATTGAGGTTTGCGGACAGCCTCAGCTACTTAGTGAGGCCCTTTGCAACTCAGTGAGACCCTGTTTCAAAATAAAGAATAAAAAATCTGGCAGGGGTTGTAGCTCGGAGGTTGAATGCCCTTGAGTTCCATTCCCTGACCTGCAAAAAAAAAAAAAAAAAAAGAAAAAGAAAAAAAAAAGAAAAAAAAAGAAAGAAAGAAAGAAAAAAGAAAAAAGAAAAAAGAAAAAAAGAAATATAGCCAGGACTGGTGGCACACGCTTGTAATCCCCGCGATTGGGAGGCGGAAAAAGGAGGATCAGGCAGGTTCGAAGCCAGCCTTGCTGGCTTAAGAGACTTTATTTCCAAATTTTAAAAAATATATAAAATAGGTCTGGGAGTGTAGCCTGGAGGTAGAAGAATTTCCAGGAACCCCAGTACCACCATAAATAAATAAATAAATAAACAAACAAACAAACAGACAAACAAACAAATAAGAAATATAAATAAATAAAAGGGGCTGAGGTGTAGTTCAGAGATAGGATACTCTGAGTTTAAACCATGGTACAGAAAGAAGAGAGAGAGAAAGAGAGAGAGAGAGAGAGAGAGAGAGAGAGAGAGAGAGAGAGAGAGATAGGAAGGGGAGGAAGGGAGGAAAGAAAAGAGAAGAAAGAGAAAAAAAGAAGGAAGGAAGGAAAGCACAAAATAAAGAGAGTGGGCTCAGAATGCCCCTTACCTCTGCCAGACTGTTGCAGAATCTCTTTAAGCCTGGTATTGTTTGTTCCTCGAAGCCTGTCCTCTTCTCTCCTAGGTGCCTGACTCGGAAGCTCGTGCTGGTTTAGATGACTCATGCCAGCGAACAGGGTGGTGTCTGAACATGGACCGGCCACCCGAGTCCCGCAGCAACCTGCTAGAAGGGGGTGAGCTGGGGCTAGGGAAGCCCGAGGTGGGCATGATGGAGTCCAGGCTAAGGAGCCATCGAGCAGCAGCCCTTGGTGCTCCAGCTAAGCTAAAACAGCTTCCAATGTCCTGCTGCGTCCCTTTGAAGTCTCATCCCAGTGAGGAATCCACTGTCTCAGGTGGACGTCCGAAGGTGACCTGACCAGCACAGCTTCCCCACCATGACCGTGTCAAAAGGCTGGCCCGTCTGATTGATGGCTTTTACAGCTGTTCTCCAAAAAATGGTTTTAACACCAACTATCGTAATACGCTGGAGCTGAAAAAGGGAAGACATATTCTCTTTAGAATAAAAGGAAATGACTACAAGCCTGGTAGTAAATGCGGCACCTTACTAGAAAGGTAGGTTTAAAGAATAAGAAATCTCACTCACTTAAGAACTCAAATTGGAACCATTTGCTGGCTGGCTTCAGGGAGCCACGGAAGGTGGGAACCAGGGGGGTCCCTGGGGTGACCATCCAATTTCCACATCTGATGTAGCAGGAAACCCAGGCAACAGAAGCAAGGGGACTTGCCCATGCCACATACGGCATCAGATTTATCTTTGAATTAAAAATCTAGTCCTGCCGGGCGTGGTGGCGCACGCTTGTAATCCCCGCGCTTGGGAGGCAGAAACAGGAGGATCGCGCAGGTTCGAAGCCAGCCGCGCATGCTGGCTTAAGAGACCCTGTTTCCAAATTAAAAAAATGTAAAAATAGGTCTGGGAGTGTAGCCCGGAGGTAGAAGGGCTTCCAGGAACCCCAGTACCACCAAAAAAAAAAAAAAAAAAAAATCTAGTCCTCTTTTCGGACATTTGCGTATCTCTGTCCAAAGTTGATTAATTTTTAAAGAAATCTCCACTTTTTCTTATAAACCTATGATAAATTTGAGTTCCAAATAATCACACCTGCCAGACTGTTTTCCGTACAACCACATCCTCTCAACCTCCTGCTTGAACCCTGTTTTCATGAGAGCTGATGCACTTTTTCAATATTGGATATGGCTCAACCCTTTGGGGCCATTTTCTTCATTTGATTTATCCTTTTCTCTCTGTAGTCAGAGCGCCAGTAAAATCCCACAACATCTACATCTATCTGACTACATCAAGGGTCTTGGTCCCATCCTGTTGGCTTCCTTCTCTTATCAGTCTTGAAAGTGGGAATACCGTCATTTCATTTCCCGATTTCCAAACTTCTAGTGGCTTCTTTGTACCCAGAAGAACAAATCTAATCCCTGTCATCTGATCACGCCCTCCCTTGTGCATTAAGAACAGCTACCGCTGCTTACCAACGTGAGCATCTTCTTACTGTTACACAAAGAAAGCCCATATGCACTTTACACCATACAGTGCTAGACCGCCGCCTCCCCACAGCAATGCTGGCTCCCTGCTCTCCAGCCATCCAACCCCCTCCTATTCTTCGAATGACAGGCAACCATTTCTGGTTACTCTGGCTCATGCAAACTTCTGCTTTTGCCTCTGGGTCCTATCACATGTCATGTTGCTTTAACACTTTAACTGGAAATGGATTTTTCTTTGGGGGAGGGTGCTGGAGGTTGAACCCAGGGACATTCTACCTCTGAGTTAGCCATCCCTCAGACCTGTTTTATTTTTTATTTGGAAAGAGTCTCACTAAGTTGCTGAGGTCGTTAAGGTCTTGCTAAGATGTTGAGGTTGGCTTCAAACCTGCAATCCTCCTGTCTCAGCCTCCCAAGTACTGGGATTGATTACAGGCATGTGCTACCAGGCCTAGTTTCTAAAGATGTCTTAAAAAGTGCCATCCCCGCTGAGTGTGGTGGTGCACACTTGTAACCCCTGTGCTTGGGAGGCGGAGACAGGAGGATCGTGCAGGTTCAAAGCCAGCCTTGCAGGCTTAAGAGACCCCGTTTCCAAATAAAATATAAAATAGGTCTGGGAGTGTAGCCCGGAGGTAGAAGGGTTCCATCCCCAGTACCACACACAAAAAAGGTGCCATCCCAGCTGGGCATGGTGGCGCATGCCTGTAACCCCAATACTTGGGAGGATCGCAGGTTTGAGGACAGCTTCACAATTTAGCAAGGCTCTTAGCAACTTAGACTGTTTCAAATAAAAAATAAAAATAGGGCTAGGGATATAGCCCAGAGGTAGAAAGCCTCCGGGCTTCACCACCAGTACCACACACACACACACACACACACACACACACACACACACACACGCAAAGTGTTATCCGCACCTTCACAGATGATAGCCTAATTGAAACTTTGCTTTTGTGTTCTTTTCAACAGGAACTGAACTTAATGCCCAGTAAAAGCCCCTCTCCCAAGACTGGGCGAATGATGTTGCAACAGAATTTCTGAGCAAGTTTCTCTATAGTTGAAATATTTATTATAAAGCTTGGCCCGTGGCACATGCCTGTAATCCCAGCACCTGGGAGGCTGAGGCAGGAGGATCAGAGGTTCAAAGCCAACCTCAGCAACTTTGCAAGACCCGATTTCAAAATAAAAAATAAAATAGAACTGGGGGTGTAGCTCAGAGGTAGAATGCTCCTCGGTTCCTCTCTCTCTCTCTCTCTCTCTCTCTCTCTCTCTCTCTCTCTCTCTCTCTCTCTTTCTCTCTCTCTCTCTCTCTCTCTCTCTCTCTCTCACACACACACACACACACACACACACACACACACACACACACACAGAGTAAGATAATCTCCAATATCCAGGCCTCAGTGTTGCTGACAATTCAGTCAATCAATTGGTCAGTCAATCAGTTGGGCATTCAATAAACAAATATTTGAACACCATTTGTGCCAAGCATTATCGGGGAACAGTTCTTCTCTAGTCTCCTGGAAAAAACGGCTTCCTCCCCTGGTCAAGAGTTCATCTGGTGAACATATATCACTTCTGCAACATACAAGTTAAAAATAAAAGGCCAAGCATAGTGGCACACGCTTGTATTTCCAGCATTTGAGAGGTTGAGACAGGAGGATTGTGGTTCGTGGACAGCCTCAGCTACTTAGGGAGGCCCTTTGCAACTCAGTGAGACACTATTTCAAAATAAAGAATAAAAAAATTAGGCTGGGGGTGTCACTCAGAGGTAGAATGCCCCTGGGTTCCATCCCAGTACCAATACATATATACATACATACATACATACATACATACATACATACAAACAGAAACAAACAAACAAACTCCGTTTCCATCACCGGGCTCCCTCCGGCTTGGCTTTTTTCTTTAAGTCCTTGTAGAATGCAAGTCGAAGGGTGGCTGCTCGCTGAACCCACCGTCCTCTGTCTGACGAGCTGCCCTCAGTGACCCTGTAACTGAGCTCAGTGCCTCTCTTCCTGCCCACGGGAGTCATCTACTAATTTTCACCTGAGGACAGATATACTTAGCACCATACTCAGTTTCCCTGATTTAAGTCTCCAAACTGCGTTGGTACACTGAGTAGCATTTTTGTGTCTCTTTAGTTTCTTAGTTTTCTTCTTCGTTTTACTATTATTCTTCAGGTTTTGTTCTAATGAGTCCTTTACCAAGACTCTGCTGACAGAGCCCCGCTGTTTCCCCTCTAATAAGAATAGGAATGATAAACACAGTAACAATGACTAGCGTTAATTCAGCAACCTCTCTGGGCCAGACCCTGTGCTGGGTCCTGTGTGTGCGTGGTACCATTCAGTCCTCACGATGACCCCACGAAGTGGGCATGCAGTCCAGGGTTCTCTTTGCAAACAAGGAAAGGTAAGCCCACCAAGTATTTATTTATTATAGCCATTTAAAAATTGCATTTATTTAATTATTTTGTACTGGGGCTTGAACCCAGGGGCATTCTACCTCTGAGTTACAACTCCAGCCTGATACTATTTTTTATTTTGAAACAGGGTCTTATTAAGTTACTTCATGCTGGCCTTGAACCTGCAGTCTTCCTCTCCTGGCCTCCCAAGTACTGGGATTTTAGGCTTGTGCCACCACACCTGGCTTTATTATAGCCACTTAAAAAAGTTCTCTCTCATGTCTTCTTCTAATAGTTCAGATCACCAAATTCCCAATTAAGTGATCTTTTCCCACCCACCACTACCACCAAAGAGTCTTCTGTCTCAAATATATATAGCTTCAAATTAAAAACAAATATCATTTTTTTGAGAAATATCATTGTTGTCTTCCTTATAAAAATTCCTTATAAATTCTCACGCACAGTAGAAAATTCACTAAGCTGCCATTCTGAAATATTTAGAATAGGTTTAACTTTAATTTTTTTTTTTTTTGGTTGTTATACTAGTAATTGAATCCAGGAGCATTCTACCTCGGAGCTACACCCCCAGCCCCATTTTATTTTTTATTTAAAACAGGTATCGCTAAGTTGTAAAAAGCTTCACTAAGTTGCTAAGCCTGGCTACTCACCTACAATCCTCTTGTCTCAGCCTCCCAAGTACTGGGATTACAATCGTGTGCCACCAAGCCCTGGCTAACTTTAAATTTTAATGAACAAAATATAATATTTTTCCAACATTAAAATTATGTTAGAACCACCCTGTAAGTCTACGCTACTGAAAATGTTTATCCAGCTATTGTATTATATGTGCATTAATCACCAATAAACACCACAAAAATGAATCGACCAGCAGGGATGCAGTGCTCTGTTGCCGACTAATCTCAGTTGGGTCGTTATTGTCAGCTCCCGGTCAAATCCTCAGAAAGATGGGGCAAAAGGCAGGTGATGTCCTGCAGAAACTATCTGCAGCGATTCCTTTCCCTCTATGAATTCCCTAAGTTTTTGGGTACGACGCTTGGGAAAGAAATCTGAGGTGGACAAAGGCTTCTTGAGCCAATGACACTTTATTACAAAAACTCCAAGAAATTTATACCCTTCACCAGTAAGGTTAATAATAAGAGAAAAGGGGGGTGAATGCAATCACTGTGAAATGATAATGAATGACATGTAAACAAAGGTAATAAAACTAGTCCTTCAGCTGGCTGTTGATCTTCGAGAGATTAACTCCCTTCGGATTCTTTCTCAGGTTTTGCAGATAAGCAGTTCCAAACAGGCATGCCCAAGGCTTGGCGGTTTCTCGGGGAATCTTCTTTAACTTTCCTGGAACTTTCCATCTTTTGGGCTCAGTTCATATAGCAAGTGTGGGGAGATGTGGTGATTCAGGTGGATGTGATAGAGTTTTTCCAGGTGTTGGCATCTTATCTTCTTAATCTGAAAGCTTAAGCATACTCACAACACAGTTTTGCAGACAAAATACCACAAACAACACCACAAAGTTCTTGGTTTTAATTGTCCTTAACTGCTGAACACTCTTCTTTAGACAATAAGCCTATTAAAAGCCTACTCATCTTTAATAATCCATTTCTCTGTCACAAACCCTCTGCAACCTGCTTCTAACTTTCTAATCAAGGATACCGCTGGCCGCTCCTCTGGGGGCGTTGGGAGCACTCTTAATTGGGCCACTGTAATAGTGAGTGAGTGGCTGGAAGCAGAGTGCACATTTAAAGTTCAGTTGGAAGCCAAATTCTTAACTATCTGATCTCAGCCACTCTTTCTTTGTGCTTTCTGTCTTTGCCAGTCTTGAGGCCACTCTCATAAGTTAGAGCCTAAAGATATCTCCCCCGTGTATGCAGTCCTTCTGCATGCCTGGCAGGGATCAGAAGAGACCCAAAGGGAATGTTTGGTGTGAGCAGCTGCCTGGGCCTGTCCCTTGCTTCGATTTTGTGCTAAAGGGCCAAGGAGCTCAAGCATGGTTCTTCCCAGAATATCACGCAGGAGCCCATGTGTCTACTTAACGTCCCTAGTAGCAATCAATGATGTGAATGAATGAACACCAACAATAAAAAGTGCTTTAGCCTGGCATATCTTATTGCATACACCATTAATATATCCATGGCAGAGATGGGATTGACAATCAAGATCCTGACCCTGTCTTTCCAGGTATCAGGACAGACAATGAATGCAACAGAGAAATCGCTCTGTTAGCCATGACAGATGAATGCTGATGGTTTGAATAATTTTTGTCTTTTTTGAAAAGAGGTGATGGTGGGAGATGATGGTGGTGCTCCGATTCCTCCTATGATGCTGAGTGGTTGCACATTCAATCGCTGTCCTATTATTACTTCGGCGAACTTTCTTTCAGATTATAGGTCCATTAAGCCACAAACTCTCATTCATGTATGCGCAACCTTTTATAACCTGCACAACTGTCCTTCTCCATCTCTTCTATTTAAAGGTGCAGAACATGGATACATTTCTTTCTCTTGCCTTTTTTCACACTTAACGCTGAAAGCTCAACCAGCTCCATTCAGAACTAAAGAAAGGAACAACGTGGTTTTGTCCTTCATAACAGCAACGGCTCTGTTTATAAGGGACAGCTTTTCTACAGACTCAGGAGAAACATCCATCCTCAGCCCCCATCTCTTCTCCGCTGGCGTTCATACGCGTCATCTCTTCGTGTTTATTGCCCTACCACAAGGACAAGAAGGGAAAGCTTTGGTCTCAGTTAAAGGGGGAAAAAAAAAGTGTCCTTGTTTCTAGTGAAAGAAGCAAGAAGAAACTAAGTCGTGGTAAAATAATGTATTCAGGCACGCTGCCCAGCCTCTTTCTCCAGGCTTTTCATAAAAGGAACCACGTCAAGGAAAAAGGAAACTTCTGGTTCTTGGTCCTCTGAGCGCTGGTTCCAGAGTCACAAAGGTGGTGATTTAATGCTGGCTTCCCACCCACACGGGACACGGCCCCACAACTCCCATCCCTGTGTGGGTGCCAAGCTAATTCATAGCCTTAAGACAGCCAACTTAGGTTTTATAATTTTTTCATCAGTTGAATCAATCACTTTATCACTCACAGCCAGTCTTGAAATGATCTTAGCCTTCCTACAACATGCACCCCAGGAAACTGAGAAGGTTGGGGAAATCTTTGTCCTCTAATAGGACGTTTTTTATTTTTATTTATATTTATTTATTTATTTATTTATTTATTTATTTATTTATTTATTTGCGGTACTGGAGGTTGAACCCAAGGATATTCTACACCCTCCTTGCCCTATTTTATTTTGGTTTTTAAATTTATTTAATTAATTGCATCTATTTTTTTATTTAACAGCATCTTGCTAAGTTGCCGAGGGCCTCACTAAGTTCCTGAGGCTGGCCTGTGATCCTCCTGTCTCAGCCTCCCAAGTACTGGCTTTACAGGCATGCACCGCCACACCCAGCTTCATGGAGACCCGTTGATTCTCATTCACTGTTGTCCAACTACTTAAATATATGGAATAAATGTGTTTTCTTTTTCTTTTTAGTTTTTTTGGAAGTGCTGGAGATTGAACATAAGCAAGGCCTTATGCATGTCAGGCAAATGCTCTACCACTAAGCTATATTCTCAGTCCCTGTACTGTCACTAAAAACTATGACTTGATGGGGGGGGGCATTCATGCAAAAGGTTCTTAAGAATAGATGCAAGAAAACGACAATGAAGATGTCAAAAATCATTCTTTTGAGCTATTTGTTTAAAAGACACCTTTTGTTTAAAAGTGAGTTTGAAATATGTCCTTATATGAGGATGGAGTGATAGAACATTGGAAATTTGTGTAAATGTAATTAAAGAGCAAGAAACAATAGATATATACCTTATATATTTATTTGCCCTTCATGTAATTTATTAAAAAATGCATTACGTTTGTCATATCTCACTTTAACGGTGGCATTTGTTTTTTAACTTTGAGAATCTGATTTTCTTTTGAGTCGTTTTCATAGATTCCCCACTGTAGAATGCAGCTGTTGTCAATAACATATTTTTTTCTACCGAAATCTGAAGCGTCATAAGTGTCTATCTGGGAATAGATCCAGCTGGTGAGGAAGCATCTGTTGATGTGGAGAGCACTGCCTATGAAGTCAGCTAGACATGAACCTACCATCTCCTACCATTGAAGAGCCCATGAAAAGTATTTGCGGAAGCCCAGATGCTTTTAGGTGTCTTTTGTCTATAAGAAGAGCTGGCTCATATCACCAACTATCTTCAGCAATCATAGAACTAAATTAGATTGACGGGCTTAGAGCAGTCGTGGGAGAGAGCAAACACAAGGAATCCCCCCCTCATCCTATTAGTAATATGCCCTTCAGCCTCCCAAGGGAGGCTTCAGGTTGGTAGAGAAGAAAAAGATTAAGAGAAAATAGAAGCAGAGAACCTCTTCTCAAAGACTCGGCAGGTTAGTGATAGTTTTTAAATAAAAACTTCAATTTGTGTAGTTCTCCACAAGCTATTATGGTGCAAAAAGAAAAGGCAGAAGAATGGTACCTTCATCCATGACTGAAAAAGAAGTTCTCTTGGGAGAACGTAAGATACTAAAAAGAAAGAAATAAAAAGTGCCAAGTGAAGAGCTGTGAAGTCATAGAGTTACATCAGGAGAGGCCCGTCACATGTAGCCATAGCAGGTATTAGCCAAGGAGAGTGGAGGAGTCTGAACCTTCCAAGCCAGGCGTGGTGACGCACACTCGTAATCCCGGCATTTGGGAGGCTGAGACCGGAGGATCGCAGTTTGTGGACAACCTCAGCTACTTAGTGAGGCCCTTTGCAACTCAGTGAGACCCTGTTTCAAAATAAAGAATAAAAAATAGGGTTGGGGGTATAGCTCGGAGGTAGAATGCCTCTGGGTTCCATTCCCAGTACCCAAAAAAAAAAAAAAAAAAAAAAAGAATAAACCTTCCAGCCATAATGGATGGGCATTCCAACAGAAAGTTTGGAAGACAATAAAGACATACTTTTTGATCACTCACAGCAACACGACCCACGGAAACTTGTAGAGTATTTTCAGAAGTGTGCCTCTTTCCCTAGCAACTTACTCCCCAGTACTGCTGAAAGACTTGAACCTCATAGAACAGCAGAAACAGAATGATCTACACAAGAGTGCTGCGACACTCTTCAAAGAAGTGACGGATATTGTGGATGTGATTTGATTGCTCTAAACTTTCTGTCCCCAGTTAGGAGAGGTCAATTGAATGCTCCAATCTATAATCTGGTGGCTAAAAACACAGAAAGTGGTACAGAATTTAAATGGATAAAGAAAGAGAAATTGCTCAGTCCAGAATAATCAAATAGCAATGCACATATTTTCCTTAACCAGTGTAATATATGACGTTAGAACTGAAGATTCGTGATTCCATTATTGTAAGCTGTCTCTTGCCGAAAGCTGAACCCTGTCCCACACACCGATCCTACCCAGGCGGCCCTTTTCCACACACTGGTCCTCTTTCAATCATCTTAGTCTGACCCGGTTTCATTTTTTCATTGTACGATTGGAACATGATAAAACTGTAAAAGGGAGACACTTGAGTTAATGCCACCCATTTACCAAATTAGTGAGGGTGCCACCAACTTTGTGGCTTTAGAAGAGTCACTTTTCAGGGCTAAGACGTTCTGATTTGCAAAGCCAGGACTGAAACTGGGTAATGTCTCCGGGTCCTTCCAGCCATACCATTTTGTGATTTCGGCTGTCCCTGTCTCTTGGCCATGTTATATTCCTTTTGTTGCATTTCTCATAACTATCTTCACATCTCTGAGCACCCACAGACAGAGAAAAGGACTGGACTGGGGAAGGGATAAGTGACATTGTGGTCTGAATGTTTGTGTCCCCCAGAAATTCCCATATTGAAACCTAGATCACCAGTGTGATATCTTTAGAGGTGGAGCCTCTGGGGTGGTAAATAGCTCACAAGGGCAGAACCCTTCTGAATGGTAGAGTTCCCACACAATAGAGTTCCCAAAAAGCTGCTTCGACCTCCCACCCTGAGAAGACTGAGCTAGTGGACACCATCTACAAACCAGAAAGTGGTCCTTAGCATATACAAAGTCCACTGGAGATTTGATCTTGGACTTCCAGAACTGTGAGAAATAAATTTCTGTTATTTAAAAGCTACTCCACTTATGGTAGTTTGTCATAGCCACGTAAACGAACTGGGAGAGGCGTATAAAGAGTAAGTAAGGATAAAGGATGCGGGCAGAGCAAAAGCCTCTGTGTTGAAGTTGTCCTCATTCCTTCTTCATCTCTGAAGTGTCCAGCAGTAGCATAAGTAGCTACCAAAAAAATAGAACAGATCGATCTATAATCATGCGCCTGGCAGTTTGACGGGACATATAACTAAAGCGGTCCAAGTTCCTGGTTTTGTCCATTTAAAACTTTGCATAGGCATCGCATGGACTCCTAAACTCAGTCCTGCTCAGAGGACCGTGTCTAGTGTCCAAATCCCTTGCCTCCTTTACCATCACTCAAGTTTCATCTGGCATCCTGCACTTCTGTCTTGGCTGGAGTGGTTACTGAAGGCATTTTACAAATGGCTTCTTATTCTCCAGCGGCACAGGGTGATGTGTTTGTGTCTTGGTTCCAAAGGCAGATGACCCGGCCTTCCTTCCACCTGTGACTGAGAACCCGCACTTCCCCAAGCTCCTCCGTTTTTTTTTTTTTTTTTTTTTTAATCCAACAGTTCTTGGTTTTCTTTTCTGAGCCAATTTTTCACAAAGAAAATAAGTTCTAGCTGGGCATGGCAGTGCGTGCCCGTAGTTCCAGCACTTGGGAGGCTGAGACAGGAGGACTGCAGGTCCGGGGACAGCCTCAGCAAGTGAGACTCTCATCAACCCAGGGAAACCCTGTTTCAAAATAGATAGGTCTGGGGGTGTAGCTCAGAGGTAGAAGGTTCCTGGGTTCCACCCCCAGTGCCACATACAAGAAAGAAAGAAGACAAGTTCTTCATATTCATGAAAGTCCCTCTCTCTGTGGAATAGAAAAGCATAAAGCTATAACCCTCCACTTACGCTGCAGACACTGACCCAGTCTGCCAGCTTCCTCATCCACACACAGATGACGCAAGCCTCCCGGATTGTGCAAGTCATTAATTATACTTTCTTTACAGTGTTTTGACTGTTCCCCAAACACCAGTCCCCGCAGTGAGCATTTTATCTTGCATTGCATTACCTCAATCTTCTTAATAACCTTATGAGGAAAGTGTTATTATTAACCCACTTTACAGATGAGGAGACGGGCTTAAAAGGGTTTAATAACTAGTTCAAGGACACTCTTCACTGGTAACAATGTAAGAGCTTGACTTCAGCTTTAACTCCAAAGCCTCTCTTAAATATACCCTTTAGCAATTTAGGGATTACTGCCTGTCATGTTCTTTGTGAATCTGTTTCAAATCGCCACTGCAAAATTATATTCCCAAATGCGGAACTCTGCAGGTTCCTGTCCTTCGTGTTGGTATTGACACCACAGGTGGTGATCAGTGTGAAGCCGGATCTGAAATTCACAATATATAAAAAACTACTCTGTGTACTGTAAACCGACGAATGTGGCTATCTGTTGACTAAACACCAGCAGTTTCTTTTCTTGCTAAATAATAGACTGGGTTATGGTTGGACTCATCCATTAATTATGAGTAAAGATGGCATTAAAAATATTTCTTTTTTTTGACTCGCATAAAACTCATTCCAACTGAAGAACTATTTCTTATTTGGCCTCCTCATCTTTGTCCAATGGTTAGTACCTTTAATTGTGGTTTTTGAAAACAAATGTATCTACTGTGCCATGCCATCTAGACCTGGGAAAAAAAAAAAAAAAAACCAAAACATGCAATTATTAAAGCAAGTGTCTAATTTTGGTGCCAGGTGGTACCATTTGTCTGGCTTGGGAAAGAAATTCTTTTCTTTTGTAGAAAAGGATAAAAATTTTAAAAGGTATCAGGTTAAAATTTCTTATTAACACATTCCTCCTTCTCCTTTATTGGTGGGTTTACCAAGTGAGAGGGATAAAACATATTCCAGTCTCCACCGTTTTGTCATGGAGTCCTATTAACAGGTGGATAAGACATTTGTTTCTCTTAATAGAGTTAAATGCCTGGGATTTATTTCGTGGTTTTGAGGGGGACTAAAAAACAGGATTGCAAATGGAGTGGGAAAATCAACCAGAAAAACCAAGATAATTTCTAGTTGAATTACGACCTCAAACAGGTTCCGGAGAATGGAATTTCCATAACTCCCAACCTTATTATTGGTTATTTCTGGAACCTTTGGAACTGAGGGCAATATTCTCTGTTGAAGCCTGAGCCCATTTCCTGTCCTGTCGGTCTTTATTCTCCTTCCTCCACTTCACTAATTAATTGTATTTTATAGGCTGGATTCCTAAAAGGAAAGGCTAAGCAATAGTATTATTAGTTCAAGGTGGGAAAAAAAAAGAAAAAGAACTATGTTACGAAGGGAAGAAATCACTGGACTATGCTAGTAGCCTACAGATAATGACAACTGAACGGAAATACAGGTTTGCACATTCCCGGCGGCCTCTGAAAACCTGTTTACCCCAGGTGCTGGGAAGAGGATAAAAAGTTCAACCAAGTTCTGGAAGAGCAATTGCAGGGGGGGAAACGGAGTTGGATCCTAGAGTATCTGGTGGGAGGAAGAGGAGGAAGGGGTGAGAATACATAGCTGGCACCCCGAACCCCAAGCAGGAAAAGACTTCTGCTAAGAGAAAAAAAAAAAAAAGGATTAAAAAAAAAAAGAGGAGTGAGCGCAACTGGAAATGTACGTTCCCCATGAATAAGGCCTCCCGGGAGAGGTTCCTGGATACAATATTCATTCCAGACCCGAAGCAGGAAATAGCCAAATGTCGCCCAAATGATCTGAGAGTTAACGTAACCTCCTAGTATATGATTTACTTTCAAGAAAACAGTTGACTCCCAGATAGATTCTGCCCAGAAAAATCCACTACAGGAAGAGAGAGAGAGAGAGAAAGAGAGAGAGAGAGAGAGAGAGAGAGAGAGAGAGAGAGAGAGAGAGAGAGAGAGAGAGAGAGAGAGAGAGAAAGTAAATAAGCACAAACAGCTTAATGGGCCAGGCCTGACAGAGTCAGGGTCAATTACAGATAGAAAGAGCAGATCTCACACTCTCAACTCTTGATGCCTGTTCGGTGCTGCCCCGTTTCTGGGTGGAGGAGGGACACCCCATCCCTCTCGGTGCAAGGCTGGCTGGCCTGTTTGAAGCCCTTTGTTCTGGACTTGTGGGTCCCGCCCTTGCCAGCACACCTGGCAGGCTGGCCTGGCTTTGGGCTTCCTGGAGCAGCCCAGGGGATCTGTCTGGAGATTCCACCTAGCCACATGGTGGCTTTTCTTAACTGTCCACTCCCTGCATCTGCAAAGTCCTCCTCTGCGATGTATCGATGGGATGACATGTCCCAACACAGCTCTGGTGTCCCAGTACTGAGCCGATGGCCTGCTCTTGCCCCTGCATGAGAACACATGGGTCTTTGTGTAACGTGCATCTGGAAAACTTCCCGGATCACGCATCTGCCCTCTCTGATTTACACCTTGCAGAATAAGGCTGACGGAATCTCTGAGCAGTGGGTGGGCTGTGCTCCCTCCCCGGCCCCCTGCCTCCTTCCCATTCTGAGAACAATCCTGGGTGTTCCCACCTCCCCAAAACTCCCTCCCCCCTCCCGAAAAAGAAGAAGGGGAAAGCTGCTTCCTGGCAGAATAAAGCTGAGCCAGAGGCACGCAGATGTCCAGGGCGCAGGGCTGCCGCCGCAGACCGTCTGCCCAGCGGCCGCGCTCTGCTGGTTTGGGGTGGTGACCGATTAGGGTGGGAAAACCACACCAGAGGCAAGGATTCCTTTGGTCCTCATCCTTCTCACATTTCTCTCTCGCTTACCAGCTCTCTACCCAAGTATGAATATGTGATGCCAAGAACAACCCGTTGCTTAGAGAGGCCCCGAGAAGGCTGCAGTATTACCCGTGGTGTCTTCTCTCCGTCAGGCTGCAAGGACAAATGGAAGGGGAAGCAATACCATGCTCAGCGACAACCGGTCCTTTGTCACGAGAAGCCAGCCCTTATGCTACAGCTGGGAACTCCCACTCACGAAATGTGGGCTGAGCTTCATTTATTCCAGAAATATCCGTGGAGCACTAATGGGTCTGGTTTTGTGCAAAGTACTGGGGGGTATGGCCCCTGGTAAAAGGACCACCCCAGAAGTCACTGATGAGTGCAGCCAAATCACCTGCACCATGGCTTCTGAAAACAAGCCAGCCTTCAGCATCACCACTATTTGTATTTGGTTACTTTTATCTATAACTAGATTTTCTTTTGTTGTTGTTGTTCATATATGGTGATATTTGTACAGATGGGAGGATGGGTCCAAATTGCTCAGCTCAGAAACCTGCTCAATAATAATAATAATGACAATAATAAGACACTCAGAGTTAGCAGGACGCAGGACGTAGTGCCACACACCTGTAATTCCAGTACCGGAGAGGCTGTAACAAGAGGATCACAGGTTTGAGGCCAGCCTCGGCAACTTAGCGAGACACTGTTTCAAAGTAAAAAATAAAATAAGGCTGAGTGTGTATCTTGTAGGTTGAATGACCCTGGGTTCAATTCCTAGTATTAAAAAACAAACAAAAAAAAAAGCAAAAAAAAAAAACAACCCATAAAACTAGAGTCTTTAGTAAGCCCTTAAACTCTAGGCAAATGAACGTTTCATATAACTCCATACTCTGGAATATGGGAATGGGGGGTATAGGGAGAAGAGGGGAATGATCTGAGCAATCAGGATCTCAAATCAGTCTTTGGCCAAAAAATACTATTTTATTTTCTATCCTTTTTTGTTACAGAAAAGTTGCTGGTCAGTACTGGGAGTCCCCATGGAACCTTCCTTCCACAACTCCTGAGAGTCATGTCCTGTGTAACAGTGGCGTGATGACCCATACTAAAAAGAAAACAGAAAAAAGAAAGAGTATTGTACAGTTTTGTTGACTAAATGGTAGGCTCGACTCAGAGTTTCCCCATTTTTCCACCAATGTGTTTTTTCCATTCCAACTGAGGATATTACATTGAATCTAGTTTTTTTTTTTTTTTTTTTTTTTGTAGTACTGGGGATGGAACCCTTCTCGGGCTACACTCCCAGACCTATAATATTTATTTATTTACTTTTTTGTGGGTCTGGGGAATGAAACCCAGGGGCATTTGAACCCCAAGCTACACACCCTGCCCTATTTTTTATTCTTTTTTTTTTTCTGTGGTACTGGGGTTCCTGGAAGCCCTTCTACCTCCGGGCTACACTCCCAGACCTATTTTTACATTTTTATTTGGAAACAGGGTCTCCTAAGCCAGCGCGCGCGGCTGGCTTCGAACCTGCATGATCCTCCTGCCTCTGCCTCCCAAGCGCAGGGATTACAAGCGTGCGCCACCACACCTGGCTTTTATTCTTTATTTTGAACAAGGTCTCACTAAGTTGCAGAGGGCCTCACTAAGTAGCTGAGGCTGTCTGTGAACCACTATCCTCCGGTCTCAGCCTCCTGAATGCTGGGATTACAAGCATGTGCCACCATGCCCGGATATATATATATATATATTTTTTTTTTTTTTTTTTTTTTTGAAACAGGGTCTCTTAAGCCAGTGCGGCTGGCTTTGAACCTGTACGATCTTACTGTCTCCACCTCCCAAGCGCAGCGATTACAAGCGTGCACCACCACGCCCTGCCTTTGTTTGTTTTAAATGAAGTATTTATATTTTCCCAGTAGATTTTCTACAACAATGTTACCCTTTGGGGAAAGAAGATATTTTTGGGTCCAGAAGATGCAGAGTAGGGTACAGGAAGCAGGATAAAGTGGGAAGAGGGGAAGGCTCCACAATTATTTTTGTATTTTATTTTTTTACCTACCTGCAGGGAGGTGACTTAGGAAAGTGGTTTTCTTGACCCTGCCTTTCTTCTCTGCCCTGGGAAAATGAAAGGTAAAGTACTCTCTTTCGATAACCCTGTTAATCTCTGGAGACTCAATAGACGCCCAGTCTGGGGCAGCCTTGGGTCATTCTTTCCATTTCATAGGTGGGAAAAATAAGCCCTGCCTTGCTGAATGACCATGTAGAACCACAGAAACATATCTACCATACACCACCTAGAGTAAGGCTTCGAGGGGGATCCAGCTTAGCCCCGACGTCTCTCTCAGGGGCCAACCTTTATTATAAGAAATAACAGACTACCAAACTAACACATGCACATCTATGCTCATAGCTGCACAATTCACCATAGCCAAACTATGGAACCAGCCAAGATGTCCATCAACAGATGAATGGATTACAAAACTATGGGATATGGACACAATGGAATTTTACTCAGCTATAACAAAGAACAAAATTACATCGTTTATAGGGAAATGGATGGAACTGGAGGACATTATGCTAAGTTAGATTATTCAGTCACAAAAAGTAAGAAATTGGATGCTCTCCCTAATACGTGGAAGCTAGGGAGAAAAAGGGTTATAGGAGGAACTCTATACGAAGAAGAAATCATAGATGAGTAAATAAGGCGACCCAACTGAGGTGGATGGAAGAAGGAAGAGACAGATTCCATAATGTACCTGATGTACATTCACAAACATGTCAAAGTCAATCACTAAGCCAAACATGAGAAGGAGGGCGGGGGAGGAAATGGGGTGGGAATTGGGGAAGATTAAATGAGTGATGTGTGCGCGTAGCCTCTACCATCTTGTACTCCATTAAGATGTATACATCTTAATAGAGTACACCTATACAAATTATAAAAAAAACCAAAACAATGATTGGCCAGGCTATGAACAAAATGTTTTTATAAGAAAAGCTTTGGAACAGAAACTGAAAATGGAGTCCTTTGGTCTATTTGGGGAGGTAGGGAGAGGTCCCGTATTCTTGTAGTTAAGTTTTGAACTCTGGCCTGGCACAAAGTTCTAGTGGGTTTCCATTGGTTTAAGCTGCTAATGACAGACAACTAAGCCACACAGGGCTTTCGTCTGTGTGGTGTTTGCAAGTCAGTGACTTGGTTGGACCAGGCTCTTCTCCCTGGACCTTGAAGTAAAAAAAATACCTTGTCAAGGAACTTTCTGAAAGGGCTGGCTAGCTGCATTTGGAACCCAGGGGCCTGAGCTCCAGACATCAAAGGGGCTCGCTACTCAATTCTGCACGTTTGAAAAGCCCACCAGAAGTGAAAGTGCTGGAACTTCAACAGCAGGTAGTACACTGCGAGGATCATTCATCTTCCTCCAAATTGCAAACAGGTCTCCTTGTCTCCCTCCTCCCTTCTCCATCCACCCGGCCCTCGCCGTGAAAGGACCAACACCAAGCAAATGTGCTCATTCCTCTGCACCAATAAGGGTGCTGAGGAGGAAGGGGACGGCTCGCTCGATCAAAGCTGGATCAAAGAGGTAGGTCTCCCTAGCTGGGCAGTGTGTGGCAGAGGAGAATTACTCCACAGCAGCCTCCTGGCTCTCGCTCAGCGCGCGTGCGTGTACACACACACACACACACACACACACACACACACACACACACTTTCTCTTTCTGAACATCAAGCATTCTTTTCGCGTTTCGAATTAACATTAAAGAACAATAACATAGTGATTCATGGCTGCGATAAAAAAAATTGTTTTTCAGGATCCCTACACACACACACATACACACACACACACACACACAACTCTATAAAACACACAAACTGGCACGTTTTAAATGACTCTTTAGTAACACAGGGGAGGGGGAAAAAAAGCATATGAGGTAAATCCTTCACCGAGTAACTCACCAGGGAGACTGGTAAAAATAAATTACACAGCTCTAATTTTTCTAGCAGCTTCCATGCTATTCTTTGAAACCGAGTACGAACCCTTTGGCCTAATCCCAAGAGCCGATCTATAGTAAATAGTGCGCACTTAATGCTAAGTTCCTTTTAGCACCATTCAGACAGTGACTTCAGCAGCAGAGCTTAGTCATAGCAGACATTTTTGTGGTGAAAGCATTAAACCCACATGCAACTCTCTTTCTGTGGCCACTGGGGGTCATGCTCCCTTCCCATTAGCTGAATAAATCATAAAGTCGGCCTGGACCACCCAGGCAGCAAGACCGGCAAGCCACAGGAGATGCCTACAGCCGGTTATTTCTTTTCAGAATCTACAGGGGGAAAAAAAAAGAAGAAGAAGCAGAAAAAGAAAAACAAGGGGGGGGGGAGAAAAAAAAACATTGCAAAACAGGCTGGCTGTAGGAAATCATTTGATTTTGTTTTTAATGTGATCTCTTTGAGCATCAACCCGGAAGGTTTTCTTGTTTAGTTATTTATTTATTTGGTCGAAACCAAGGGAGCCTTATTTAAGAAGAAAAAAAAAAAAACAACAGTGGAAAAATAAAGCCACATGCGTGCCTTTTGTCATAAACTTGGAGTTTGCTGACAAATTTTTATTTTTATTTTTTTCTTCTCTGTGGATTTTAAATGAAGGCAGGCCACCCTGTGTGGCCAGGGGCTCTTCAGGTGCCTCGATAAGACACAATGCAGGCTACTGGGGGGCTGCACATCCGGCTGACAGTGGCCAAATAGGATTTAACAAGCAGGGCAGCGCGCTGCCCAATGTCCCCTGTGTCAGGGAACTCACCCAGCCAGGGGAGGGACGGTCGCAGAGGACGGTCTCCCAAGCCATGTTCCCATCCATCAGTAAAGAAGATAAGAAACAGGAATTTTAAACACAACTATTAGCAGGCGACTGCTATCACATCAACAAACCGCAGATCATTAGGCTCCACAGTCTCTTCTCTGGGAGGAGGAGGCAGAGAAGGAGGAAGAGAGAGAGGAGGAGGATTTTTTTTTTACATGCATTTTTTTTTTAAGCATGCTGGACTTTAAGCAAATTTGCAGAAATCTAACAAGCAGAAATTGTGACCCTTCTTCCTGGCCCCCCAGCTATCATTCCTCACCAAGTAAAGTTTGGCCAAAAGTAAAGTGTGCTTACACACACACACACACATCCCTTTTTTATTTTGAAACAGGGTCTCTCTAAGTTGCCGAGGCTGGCCTTGAACCTGCAATCTTCTGGTCTCAGCCTCCCGAGGTCTAGGATTACAGACATGCACCAAAGTGACCTGCAAGGTGGGTTCCAGTGATTTTTCCAAAGGTTCTTGGACTAACAGCCTTTAGGATCCAGAAAGAATTTAGAGCCAAGAGGCCAGTAACTTGTCTTCATGTACTGCCTTTCTGGCATCTCATAAACTTGGGGACGGGGACCTGTTTGTAAGTTTACACTAATTATTTAGGAGAATTACTCTGTGTGTGTGTGTGTGTGTGTGTGTGTGTGTGTGTGTGTGTGTGTGACTAGGATTGAACCCAGGGACATTCTGCCCCTGAGCAATATCTTCAGCCTTATTTTATTCTTTATTTTAAAACAGAGTCTCACTGAGTTGCTCAGGGCCTCGCTAAATAACTGAGACTCTAAAACTACGAACCTGCGATCCTCCTGTCTTGGCCTCCTGAGTACAGGGGTAAGCCACCATGACGGGTAAGAATGATATTCTTAAATCAATGGCCTCTATTTACCCTTTGCTTAAAGTCAGGGCAATTCAGGTAATCTGTCCATGAGTGCCCATGCACAGCTCTGCCTAAAATCTTCAGATCCCTCATCTCTTCGCTGCTCGAGAAGGGACAGCCCATCCTCCCACCTGGGCGGCAGTATGACTCTTGCCCGCCGGGGCGGAGGGCAAGCTCACTTCCATCACTTACCTGTGACTTCTTGTGGCAAATCGTAAGGTCACCCTCGATCAAAGCCATCTTGAACTGAGACCGGTTCAACTCAGCAAAGCCTCTAGGGATCCTCCTACTGACAACCTCCGACTGTGAATTGGCCACCTAAGATCTCCATTGGCTAAGTTGTTACATAGAGCTTTGCATAATAATAAAAGCTGCTTCTGCAAGGAACCCAGAGTGTTGTAAACAAAATCAGCCATTTACACACAAACTTTCGCTCTTCCTTGCTCAGCGACTTTCACGCTTCTCTTTTTCCACACCATTGAGAACATAAAACACTGTTGGGCCGATGCTCTGAAGCATCCTTCCTGCGCCAAAGAGTGCGGGAAGAACTAGGCCAACCGTGGCCTCTTGTCCAGCTGCTCATCTGTGACCTGCCGTCTCCTCTTAGAAACGGAGCCCTGTCCCTCTAATCAAAATGGACACCACACAAGATGCCTCTGCGTCTGTGGGGTCTCTGTGCTGTGAGGGAAGGTAAACAATCCCAAATAAGAGTCCGAAAGAAACAGAATCTCGACCGAAAACAGATGGGATTTAACAAGTAAATTTGGAAGCAACTTTTTTCATTATTAATAGACATCAGCACGTGGGCAGTTGGCTGTGTCATTTGCAACTCTCTCTTTTGGTCCCCCTCTGTTAGAATTGTGTGCATGTAAGTGTGTGTGTGTGTGTGTGTGTGTGTGTGTGTCTAAAAGGGACATGTGCATAACTTTACACACACACACACACACACACACACACACATATATATATATATATATATATTTTTTTTTTTTTTTTTAATTGGGGATGGAACCCAGGGGCATTCAACCTCCGAGCTACACCCCCTGCCCTATTTTTTATTCTTTATTTTGAAACAGGGTCTCACTGAGTTGCAAAGGCCCTCACTAAGTAGCTGAGGCTGTCCACGAGCCACGATCCTCAGGTCTCAGCCTCCTGAATGCTGGGATGACAAGCGTGCGTCACCACGTCTAGCTGACTACACATATTTAGATGCACAGAGATCAGGAATATTTTCCCTCAGAGGTTAGAAAAAATCCAAGCTGAAACTTGAAGTCAGAGAAATGAAGACAGCGGCTTCAAAAGGGATCAATTGACTTCATCAATGCTGTTAACAACAAGTTTCCTACTTCTAGCTCAACTGATCGCACTCCCCAGACCGTGGGCCGCTGCCCACCTCTCTTCTCTCAGGTTCTCCTTGCCTCGGCCATCTCTGCTCAAATGGTTTCCTTCAAACTTTCCTCTGCCCTTACCCCAAAGCCAATCTCTCCTCCCTTGGCAGGGTTGAACTCTATCCTGAGATAAGCAGCTACTTATAATACCAGCTATACACTCCAGGAAGAACCCAAATTCACCACACACATAAAACAAGCACTCCTCCCTAGTCTAGAGGGCAAAAATTAATGGGTAATGATACTTTCATTAACGGGAATTCATTCTTCCTACCCTCATGCCTAAAGCATTTATCAAGCAGCTATTTTTAGTCTACGCATGATTTATCCTTGCATGGAGAACCTACCAGGTACCTGGTACTGTCAGAGGCAATAGGTGTAATACTAAAAGAAAAAAAAAATATATAAAGTTTTTAATCCCAATTCAACACTTAGCAGCTGTGTAACCGTGGGCAAGATTCTTAACCTTTTAATGATCTGGGTGTCTTATCTGCAAAAATAAAATAACAATGGCACCTTGGTAAAGGTTCGTGGGACTATTACCTACTAGAAGCCAAAGGATGATGAAGACATGAGGGCCAGGCTAGGGAAGGGCACAAGCAGTCTCCCTACATCGTCTAATCAAGTTTCTGATTCTCCCTGGCCTCTTTCGGCCCTCCAGGATTGAACACAGGACCTTTGGAAGCAAGTAGTCAGGTCCTCTATGCAGCACCCCAGCCGTCTCTCATGTTCTTAGGATGGCCACACGCCTGCCCAGATGTAACCTGTCGCAGCCCTACAGTCTGAAACCAAACACAGGGGACGCTCTGGTGTAGGCAAGCCCCTAAAGTGCTCCGAGACAGTCATTACTATCTACATACACATACTCTCCATTGGACCTGGGGAGCCCCTCTTTTCTTCTTGCTTAATTAGTACCTATACAACTTCAAAAATACATGTGGATGTGGAAGAGATGGTCACTTTGTGTTCCATTAAAGAATGGAGAGGAGGGGACAGCCTATTCTGAGAAGGGAATGGGTGATGTCCTTTGACAAGAAGGGCGAGGACACACATGGTCCCTACCTTTGAAGAGCATTGAGTCCATTGTACAAGATAGACACAGAAACGGATGAGTCACGACAGTGCGGTGCAGGATGCAAAGGGATTGTATACAGCACATGGGAATTCAGTGCAGGCTGGATAAATGCAAGATCAAGCTATAAGAAACACGGTCACCAAAGTGCAGAAGTAAATGTGAAGACATAGTTGGTAAATGGGAAAAGTGACTCCCAACCATGGAAGGAGCTACGTGCAGGCGTGAAGCTGGGGATTTGTGTTCAGGCAGAGCAGGGTAAGACTGAGTAGGTCCTGCCCAATGCCCTCCTTGGTTGTAGTAGACAAGGAGCCATGTGGATTGGGGTTGGAATACTGAAAAGGAATATCACAAAGGGTGGGTGAGCCATGAACTGTCCACTGAGAAGATCGAGAAAGCTGACCAAAGAGGTGGGTAAGTGGCCTGAAAGTTTTAAATGAACTGGGAAGGGGAGGAGATGAAAACTAGCCAACCATCTTGGCTGTAGATTTTTCCTGAATAGCACCAAACTGCCAAGAAAAAAAGGGGCAGGTTTTCATTTGATCCAAGTTTGTAGTTCAAAGTTGTTATAGATACTAGTAAAAGAGCAATTTGTATGCTGGATGGGAGGCCTAGATCGAGCAAACATTCTTTACTGCTGATAAAGTTCAAAATCCTTGACCATGGCCCATTTGTCTCTGCTCTGGCCCCATCAGTCCCCATCCTCTGGCACAGCTCCCAGCCCCAGACTCATTTGGATATTTTCACTCCTTGGAAATATAAATATCTCACCCTCCAGTGCTCTGGGATATACTGATTGTTCCTCAGGAATACCCTTCTTCATACTGCCTGGGCAGCTTCTCACAGTTCTGTTTCTACTTAAATGTGCCCGTTGTCTCAGAGACAAGCTTCTCAGAGAGACCTTAGGCTTTCAGGCTTGGTAAGTCCCCCTCTCTGCACCTGTGCCCCACTGTCTAAGGTTTATCACACCTGTAATTGCTTGCCACTATTTTTCTTCCCCTATAAACATGTTCCTCATTTTTACTGTTACACCCCTAACTTTGACAGGGCTCTCTCTGTTCACAGAAGACGCTCAGTAAACATCTGTTGAGAGCCTGATGTGGTGAGCTGATAAGAAATGCTGGTGAGGATGTGGGGAAATAACCCGTAAACACTGCTGATGGGATTGTAAATTAGTACAACTAATATGGAGATCAGTATGGAGGATTTTCAAAAGACTAAGAATAGAACCACCATATGACCTAGATATTCCACTCCTACATATCTTCCCAAAGGAATTAAAGCCAGAATATTCTAGCCATACATGCATATCTATGTTTACAGGAGTACAGTTCACAATGTCCAAATTAGGAGCCAACCTAGGTGTTTATAAACAAACGAATGGATAAAGAAAGTGTGTTCTATATATACAACGGAGTCTTTCTCAGCCATAAAAAAGAACAAAGTTACATCATTTGTAGGCAAACAGGTGAAACTTCAGAATAGCACACTGAGAGAGATCAGCCAGCCTGAGAAAGCGAAGGATCATATGTTTGCTCTCATATGTGGGAGCCAGGGAGAAAACGAGAAACAAAAGAGACTTTGGATAAATGAGGAGAGATTCCAGTAAAATAGTGTGAGGGCTTCAAGGAGGGAGGTTGGGAATGGGGGGAGACCTGATGAAGGAAGCAGTTCAAATAATGCTGTGTACATATACAACATTATCAACAGCAATCTGAACAACGTACATGGGGAGGCAGAAAGAGCAGGGCTGGACCTGGAGGTAACCACCCCAAGTGCTGTGTGCAGGCATGTGTCCATCGCGCCGAACCTCATTATGATATATAATTACAGTGCACCAATAACGTTAAATTCCCAATAAGGCACTGCAACTAGGCATATGGGTATATGCCAGAGATTTGTATCTCAGAGTTTCAGGTTTGTTTTTTTTTTTTTTCCACAAGGATGCTATTCAAGATGGTACCAAGAAAAGAGGATTGGTCAAGAAGAGTGGTGACAGTTGGTACTGTGGACATCAAAGAACCAGAAGACTGGTGTGTTATATGATTTCTTCTCATTCGAGTGGCAACTGAAAGCTCCGAAGATATTGGTGCAACTGAGGCTTAAAAAGTGGCCTAAAACTGGGTGTGGTGGTGCATGCGTGTAGTCCCAGCATTTGGGAGGTTGAGATAGGAGGATCGCTGAGTCCCTTTGCGACTCGGTGAGACCATTTAAAAACAAAGACTGTAAATAGGGCTGGGGATATAGCTTGGAGTTAGAATTCCCCTGGGTTCCATCCCAAGTACCGTTAAAAAAAAAAAAAACTGGCCTAAAAATCTAGGGTTCAAAATTTTTAGTTAATATTGGAAAATGATGGAAAAATCAGTAGATACTTAGAACTTACAGAAGGAGAAGTGGGGGCAAAAGCCATCTGATTTTATAGTCA
Organism: Muscardinus avellanarius; assembly: GCF_963383645.1. Classification (NCBI taxonomy): domain Eukaryota; kingdom Metazoa; phylum Chordata; class Mammalia; order Rodentia; family Gliridae; genus Muscardinus; species Muscardinus avellanarius. The sequence goes on from NC_137791.1 coordinate 16,753,460, forward strand.
ATGGGGCAGGGGGACTGTTGAACATATTGGATGTCTGGCCTCAAGATTTCTAGCTCCTGAGAGCAGGGCCAGTTTGACTTGAGAGATTAGCATGTTATCACTGGATCATCACGAAACATTTATTAGACGTGCTGTGCATATAATTTAGAATGGTTTTCAACACAAGGTCTTAAGCAAAGTGGCATTTTATGATTAACAAAAGGTCACTTGAATATTTCAATTAATCAGAAATCTGTATTTCCCAAGCATTCTTATTTTGTTCTGGTTAGCGCTTAATACTATTTATCAATTTATGTATTTTATTATAGGCATCTGTCATTTAATGGTAATAAGGTCCATAAAAGAAAAGTTGTATATCTTTTTATATCTTGCTATATGCTTAGTACCTAAACAGGAGCTAGAACACGATGAAAACTCAACCAGCATTTGCTAACTGAATAAATTCCCTGTTTCCTTAACTAGTTATCAGACTAGTTCATCACAACTTGGTGAATAGGTTACATTCAATTTTTAAAATGTCTCTATTGCTATTTTAGAAATATTCTGTGCCTATGAAAGATATGGGATTTTTGTTTTATTTGTTTTTATTTTTATTTTTTTGTAAGGCAACCCCTTCTGAGACGTAGTTATTATGTCCCGAGGCCTCTAACAGCTGCCTGGGGTGCTAGATGCATCTCTGTAATACGGTGTGATTATAAATGGCGGGCATAATGAGTAGTCATTCCACCTTCTCAGCAGCACACAGAGTTAATACGCTCATATGAACTTGAAAGCTAACTGATCATGAATCACTTCTCTAAGGTGTTGATTTCTTCAGTGGAAATTCCAGTAATTTCCTTCAAATTCAAACTCAGTTTAAAAATAAAATCTCAGTTTATATTACTTAAATACTGAGTTCCTTATTTTTCTATGAGTTTTTTAAAGAGATTGGGTAAAATGTCTTTTGAGTCAGGAAGGAAAATCTTCGTTTATTTATGAGTTAAGTAATACATTTTATCAAATCCAATTAGTGTCCGAAGTAATGCTTTAAAGTCTAGTAGTTTTTAAAACTTTTCATTAACATTTATTAGTATTAATATTATTATTATCATTATTATTTTGGTACTGGAGAGTGAACCCAGAGGCATTCTACTTCTGAGTTATACCCTTAGCCTATTTTATTTTATTTTATTTTATTTTTTATTTTGAAACAGGGGCTCACTGAGTTGCTGGGGGCCTTGCTAAATTTCTGATGCTGGCCTCCAGTCCAAAGATCCTACTGTCTCAGCCTCCCAAGTGTTGGGATTACAGGCATGCACCACCATGCCCGACAAGTCTAGTATATTGTAACTAACAAATAGTGCGTGAGAAATGATGCTTTTGTAACACTACCTTGAAACATGAGCCTCCTTCTCTGCCTTCCATGTAGAGCAGCAGCTGGGGACACTCTTAGGAGATGGAGATGGTAGATGAACTTGATACCACTCCAATGAATTCCTCTGTGATAGAGAGGGAACATCCAGGAGAGAGTGGGAGGCCATTCCCGGGGGACCTGGGTGCAAACTGTTGACTTACTTGAGATTATGATTTTTAAAAAAACTGTGTTTTACAGATCTCAAAGGATGTACCTGGGATTGCCAGCTTAAGCAAGTAAAAATTTAGAATAGGTAGCTAAATTAGAACTTCAGATATGCCACGCGTGGTGGCGCAGGCTTGTAATCCCTGCTCTTGGGAGGCTGAGAGAGGAGGATCGCACAGGTTCGAAGCCAGCCTCAGCTACTGAGTGAGACCCTGTTTCCAAATAAAATATAAAAAATAGGTCTGGGAGTATAGCCCAGAGGTAGAAAAGCCCCTGGGTTCCACTATCAGTACCACCAAAAAAAAGAAAAAAAAAGAAAAAAAAAAGAAAAAATAATTTCAGATAAATAATGAATAAAGTTTTATATAAGTGTGTCCTAAATATTGCATAGGACATACTTATAACTAAATATATATGTGGGTATGTACATATATATGTATGTGAATATATGTATATATCTATATGTATGTATATGCATATATGTATTATACATGATTTCTCTGAAATTCAGATTTCACTGGAAATCCCCCATGTTAACCTGGCAGCTCTAAGTGTACCTGCGTTTTCCTGTTCCAGATCGGAGCACCGAGATGCAGCAAGTTGTGAGCAAGGAATGGACCGGGGAGACCTTGAATGGGCCCTTTGCCTGTGCTGGAAGGGGTGAAAGGGAACCGACTCCCTAAGAGAGGGTGGGCTAGGAGTGTGGTCTTTCTCACTGCTAGCCCTTTCTTTCAATTCAGTCAATTAAGGGGAGGTCAACATGAAGCTTTGACAGTCCTAACAGAAAAGGCATTCCCAGATGTGGTAGGTGAGGCTACGGAGCGCCATGAAGGAGTCGGTTAGCTGATGCTGAGGAGCCAGATGCCCCGTCTGCTGCCCGTGGCCTTTCATGCCTAAGTGTTAAGGGAAGTGGGACAAGATTTGAGAGACTCTGCGTGTAAGCATATCTCTGACGGTTTACTTCTAATAACATTGTTTGTATTGTGAAAAATGAAAAGACAAAGCCATCATCCGTGACAGTTTCCATGCTATTAAACACCACCCAACGGCTGAACGATGCAAGAAGCTTCACTTTAAAAGCTCCCAAACTTTTAAATTGCATGTGGAAACCCAAGGGTAGAAAATGGAACTGTCCCCGGCTCATGGAGGCCCAGCTATTTGACACAGCAATTCCTGTGGTACTGCAGGCTCTGACAAAGTTTCCTTTGCGGATTCCCCGCAAATTGGACTACAGAAGAGTCTAGGTGTGTACTACTGATGAGTGTATATTTATATCAAACTGTATTCTTTATATGTGGAAGGTAGAAAATATTGGCCATCTACCAAGCTTTGTCTCTAACTAGTATCACAGGCTTGAAACAAAATATTTCATATCTTTGGACTTTATTTTCTCATCGTGTGCGTGTGTGTGTGTGTGTGTGTGTGTGCGCGCGCACGCGCGCGCGTGTGTGTGTCACTGGGGGATAGAACCGAGAGGCATTCTACCTCAAAGCTATACCCCCAGCCCTATTTTAATTTGGAAATAGGGTCTCGCTAAGTTGCTGAGGCTGGCTTCCAACCCGCCATCCTCCTGTTTCAGTCTCCCAAGTTCTGGGAGTGCACCACCACACCCAGCCAATATTCCCATCTTTAAAATGCAAGTAATCACATCTGTTCTGCCCTTTTTGGGGAGCTATTATGAGTTAAGTTGTAATAATAAAGGCAAATGCCATAAGAAACACCATAGAAAGTGTCAAAATTCATTCCTGCTAGTTAATATTCACTAATGGCACAAGTGGATTTTGCTGAATTACTAAAGGGCCTGAATCCACTCTTGTAGAAGGTCCAAGTGAGAGAGCAGCAAAAAGAAATACTGGCAAAATTACCACTTCAGAAATAAGCCTGGGTTGTGGAGTAATGACTAATGGAATTTGTACAGTTCTGCCTTAGATGTTCCGAAAAGCACAAAAGACCCATCAGGCCAGGTCTCTGTCCTCCCAAAGGTTACAACTCATTTGCAGGCGATGGAAAACAAGAACACGCTTGTAGCTTTATTACATAAAAATACAACACAGTTTATGATTTAGTGCCCATAAATGGTGATGACAGTAGGTTTCTCTTAGAGATCACAGCAGAACATGATCAACACAGGGAAATGATACCACAGCCGTAGTCTTTGGGCCGTTAGAGGAGGGGGTGGGGTAAACAAGAAGAAGGAGGCTGAGAATTCTAGCCAGGGAGAGAACATTAGAAAGGTCCCGGCCAGAGTGTGTGTGTGGCCTCTCAAAGACAGAAAGATTAATCTGATTGGATCAGGAATGCATGCAGAGAACAGTGCATGAGAGAAAGCGCATAAAACAGTCACAGCGTACAGGCGATAAGGTCAAATAGATAGGCTGACTCTAGATTACGGCAAGGTCTAGAATACCGGGCGAGGGCAAGGGGGGTCTAAAAAGTGACATGTTTATTCACACACACACACACTACAAATTATATACATACACACCTATTATGTACACATATATGCACTATGCATATATATGATACACGCATTCTCAGACAAGCGGATTCCAGGTTTGAGGCCAGCTTCGGCAACTTGATGAGACCCTCTGTGACTTCATGAAACTTTAAAAGATTACTACTTAGCTGGGTGCAGAGGTACATAACTGTAATCCCAGCACTTGGGAGGCTCAGACAAGCGGATCCCAGGTTTGAGGCCGGCTTCAGCAACTTGATGAGACGCTCAGTGACTTCGTGGGACCCTGTTTCAAAATAAAAAGGGCTAAGGTTGTGGGACAGAAGCAGTATGCCTCTGGGTTTAATCCCTAGCATCAAAAAGTAAAATAAAATAAAATAAAAGATGACTACTTCAGGAGAGGCCCCGTGAGGGCTGCCCTGTGGTTTGAAAGCTCAGTTACCATCAGCATAAGCTATTACAGCTTGTGTCTCTTCCGTTTAATTTTGCGGGGTCCAAGGTCCGCACTCATAATTTTTCTGATCGCCGCATCCCATTGACTTATCTGCTGCTCTACTTTGAAGCTCTGTTGTCCACACTTTGGTTTACTCCTCTCCTGAGTCGTGTCAAGTGCGGTTTGCTATGCAGACAATGGCCGTTGTGTTTCCGTTGTCAACCCTTCTCCACATATGTCTCGCTCAGGGAACATTCTCTATTTCAGCGCTGTTAGGTTGGCTGTTTTACAGACTTTTGTTAATTCACTCCTGCTAGTTAATGTTAACTAATGGCATAAGTGATTTTGATGAATTACTAAAGACCCTGCATCAATTCCTGTAGCAAGTCCAGGTCTTGAAGCAGGAAAAAAAAAAAAAAAAAAAAAAAGATTGGCCTAGATATTGCTTTGGAAAAAGCTTTGATTTTGCAGAGTGATGCTTGATAGAATGGTGTCTAATTCTGTCCACCAGTCTCCTGCCTGGCCTTATGGATTTAATTTTCTGCATCATGGTCGATCAGCACAGTGTTAGATACAGTGCTGCCAAGGAAAGAAAATTCAGTGATGATTTTTTGCCATGTTGCCAATGAAAATCTTACATGGACCAAGTCTAACTTTCTTTGTCATGTCTTTGAACATGGCTGCAGAATATGGATTTAATAAAAACTGACCTATTACACAATTCTGCTGCAGTCCCTGGGTAATGAGGAATGGATGGGCCATGCTGATGTCGATGGTTACAATACTGAATAAACCTTCACAGAGTAGCTTGGAGATCCTCATGAACTACTTGGGAAGCCAGACTTTGGAAAAAGTTGCCAAAGTCTGTATTCTCCAAGCCATTAGGAACACTGGAACCAGTCCTGGCATTTTCTATGCTTCTGTGTCATCAGGAGCGTGTTTAGCTTGCATGGCTAAGGTCAGACCTACCTCTGGCTTTAGAGACTGTGTTCAGGCTTTTGACAAGACTCCCACCAAGGAAGAAACAAGAGGACACCATCAGAAATCATGTATCATGCCGGGCGTGGTGGCGCATGCTTGTAAGCCCGAGCTTGAGAGGCTGAGACAGGAGGATCACACAGGTTCAAAGCCAGCCTCAGCTACTTAGTGAGGCTCTCAGCAACTTATTGAGACCCTGTTTCCAAATAAAGTATAAAATAAGTCTGGGATTGTAGCCCAGAGATAGAAAAGCCCCTGAGTTCCACCCCCAGCAACACACACACACACACACACACACACAAGAAATCATGTATCAAGAAATCTCAGTCTCAGATGTGATAGAAAAGCTTCTTTAGATATCTAAGAAAATTGTCCACCAATGACTTAATGTGTGTAAACCTTTCAGAGATGAGTACAAAATACATGTTATAGAAGTGTCTGCTACCATAAACATAATTATTATCATTTATTATTTTTATAATTATTGCTATTTGGTACTGAGGATTGAGCTCAGGGACATTCTGCCTGTGAGCCATACCCTAACTTTCATTTATTTATTCATTTATTTAATTATGTGCCTCTTTGTTGTACTGGGAATTGAACCCAGGGACATTATTTCTGCACACTCTATTCCCAGCCCTATTTTATTTTTATTTTGAAACAAACAAGATCTTGCTAGGCTGGTGAGAGTCTTACTACTTCCTGAGACTGGAATCTTCCATCCTCTTGTCTCAGTCTCACAAGAACTGGGATTACAAGCATGAGCCTCTACACCCAGCTATTATTTTTCATTTAGAAACAAGGTCTCGCTAAATTGCTGAGGATGGCTCAGAACCTGTGATCCTCCTGTGATAGCTTTCCACGTACATAGATTACAGTAGTGTGCCACTGTGTCCAGCTTATTATTATCATTTATTATAAAATTTCATGATACAAAGTTGTATGTTAGGATTCAAAGACTTTATCAGTTTTGAAGACCTGCCTCGGGAGATTAACTCCTTAAAATAATTTTTTTTTCACTTTTTTAAGCGTTTAATTTTGAAAAACACTACTATACATCAAGTCTTTGAAATCAGTTACCATTAGTTATTTGATTCTAAAGCATCTGACACGTCTTGCCTGAACACTTTTAAAAACCACACACAAAACTCCATAATTAATACAACAGGCCAAAAGTTTCATCCTATTTTGCAGTTTACCCATCTGATCTCTATAATTATATAGTTCTGTCATTTAAAATATACTACCTAAATCTAATTTTTACACTTAAAATAATTTTAAAACTCAGTACGTGGTTAGGCAGGTGTGGTGGCTCACGCCTGTAATTCCAGTACTTGGGAGACTGAGACAGGAGGATCACAGGTTCAAGGACAGCCTCAGCAATGTAGTGAGATTCTAAGCAACCTAGCAGGACCTGGTTTCAAAACAGAAAAACACACATAAGAAAGTGTAGGAGTATAGCTTGGAGGTAGAATGCCTCTGAGTTCAATCCCTAGTATACCACATTTACACATACACACAGACAAATACACAAACAAACTACATACCTGGCAATTCTTTTAAGCCCTAGAGAGTTTCATCTGCAAAATGGGTGCATGTACTTAGGAAATTTTCTAACTTTTAATAGAAAGAACATTTCTTTCTTTGTCTAAAATAAGAAGGTCTTTACCCTCATCAATGGCTATAACTTTTAATACTAAAAGAAAAGTTATATCTGCTCTTTCCATCCTATCACAAGTGCATCTTAACTTTATGTTTCTTTGTAGGCCTTTAGACTATTTAATTTCCTTCTTAGTAAGAAACTGTGAAATTTGTGTTTTGTGTTATCAACAACCTCCCCCTCCCCCATTTTTATTCTGCATTACTTACCAGAACCGTCCCAAGTTCCTGAGGCAGAAATTGCTCTTTTGAATATTAGGTACCTAATTGCCACGTTCCCTCTACTAAAGCGATGTAACCAGGTCCACGTTTCCATTTTCTAGCTTCCTGCACAGATAGGAGAAGGCGAGGACCTGTAGGAGAAAGCCTGTAGATGGGGCTTCCGGAAGAGTTCCTTCCTAGCTCCAGAAACTCTTCTTCTCCTCTTTCCTTCTTTTATGGAGTGTGTGAATGTGATGGCTGGCCTGCAGTACCTTTTTTTTTTTGTAGTACTGGGTGTAGAACCCAGGGGCATTCTACCTCTGAGCTATACTCCTAGCCCTATTTTTAATTAATTAATTAATTTATTTATTTATTTATTTTTGAAACAGGGTCTTTCTCACTAGGTTGTGAAGTACCTCACTAAGTAGCTGAGGCTGGCCACAAACCTGCGATCCTCCTGTCTCAGCCTCCCAAGTGCTGAGATTGCAAGCATGTGCCGCCACACTCACCCGGCTTGCAGCACCACCTTCTAAACCTGAGATGACTTTTCATGGGCCCTGATGAAGATGCGACAGAATAAGAGAAGGAGCCTGGACAGCCAGTGATGCTGCGGAGCCTCGGAGGCACCCTGAGTTTCCTACCTCACTTTGGCTGCATTTAATTTAATTTTATTTTATTTGTGGTACTGGGGTTCCTGGAAGCCCTTCTACCTCTGGGCTACATTCCCAGACCTATTTTTATATTTTTTATTTATTTGGAAACAGGGTCTCTTAAGCCAGCCAGGCTGGCTTCGAACCTGCATGATCCTGTCTCCGCCTCCCAAGCGCGGGGATTATGAGCGTGCGCCACCACGCCCGGCTCGGCTGTATTTTATACAAGAGAAAAAATGAATCCCGGTTCATGCTCTCAGCATGCTCTGATCTTTTAGGCACATTTACTTTCCATACCAATTACTAAGGGCTGGCGTTAAGCCCGAAAGGACTCAAATCCACAGTCTTTTTGCCTCTTAGGCAAAAAGTTTTAGAGTGATCACTTCTTTTAAAAGTATTTGGCCTTGCCTGAGAATATATGCTCCTTAAAAATGCAGAAACTGGATTTATGCCACTACCATGTTTCGTTCCTATGAAAAAGAACATTATATGCACCTCAAAGCCCTTAGTAAGTTCTCTGTTACTGGAGGTGATGTCAGACACGTATATGGCCGTACATGATATATACTATAAGCATGTGTACATGGGCACACACATATACACCCATGTGCTGCTTTCTCAAGTTGCTAACATTTAGCTTGCTTGCTTATTTATTTGTTTGTTTTAATACTGGGGATTGAACCCAGTGGCCTTCTACCTCTGAGCTACACCTCTAGCCCTACTTTTTTTTTTTTTTTTTTAATTCTGAAACAGCGTCTCACTAAGTTGATGAGAGTCTCACTAACTTACTGAGGCTGCCCTCAAACCTGCGATCCTCCTGCCTCAGTCTCCCAAGTACGGGAACTCTAGGCAAGTACCACTATACCTCGCTCATTTTGCTTACTCTTCTACTCTGCTGTTTTAAGACATGGGTTTGTCAGTAGAAAGTTTAGCCTCAGAAATAGAGAAGAAAGGCTAGTTTGTAAAGGGAGAGTTGGATCGCCAAACTTAAACGTTCACTTTAAGAATTTAATAATTCATTATAAAAACTGGGGCAGAGGGTGCTGAAGATTGAGCCCAGGAGCCCTTATTTTGAATGATTAAACTCCTCCATTCCCTCTGAATACAAGTCTACGTCTCAGCATGAAAGGGACTAGTCATCCCTATTTTCTCTGAACATTACCTCTTTCATTTCCTCTATGTAAGAACCATAGTCAGAGAGATTAAACACATAAAGATACTTGCTGAGTAGGCAATCATAAGCAAGACTGTTGCATGGTTGGTGGGTTCAACCCGTTTCCTTTATAACTGTTTTAAAGCTGGTTTTCCCAATATATCCTACTTAGCGGAAGAGTTATAAATATCATTGGAATAATTTTAGAAATAAAGTATGCAGTGTGATAGCATAATATTAACTGCCTTAAGTTTACTTAAAATTTGCTAATAAAAAGGATTGCCTTAGCTGGGTGTAGTGGGCACACACCTGTAAGTAAAACAGCTGGGGGTGTAGCTCAGAGGCGACTGCTACCCGTGGGTTCAATCCCGAGTACTGAAATAAATGCATAAATAAATAAATATACAAATAAAGGTTTTACTTAGATTTAGGTTTCAGTTGTCTTTGGGTTCTAAGTGGGCCCAGAAATAAACACTCTATCTTCCTGAAATAACTTTTTTCTATCCAAGCTAGCCAATCAAGACAAAAAACAAGGACTAAGGCATAAACTTTGTTATTGACACATTTTAGCTTGAAGAACTGTTTTCATATACTGACTCCCCACACCCCGAATGACACCCACCACCTCAACTAAGCACAGAGCCAGAGCCGCGCTGTTTGGTGGCTGGCTGAGTGCACAGACCGTGCGCAAGACAGCGAGTAAAGAGAAAAGAAATGGCAGGTCCATTTCTGAAAGCTCAATTCATTTTCCCAAACACATTAATCTGATCAGTCTCCCTATTTTTGTTTGTTTTTGGCACTGGGGATTAATGCCAGGCACCTTGAACTCCTCAGCTACACCCCCCAGCCCTTTTTATTTTATTTATTTATTTACTTACTTTTTTGCGGTACTAGGAATGGAACCCAGGGACATTCTACCTCTAAGCTATATCCTCAGCCCTATTTTTTTATTCCTAATTTTTAAACAAGGTCTCACTAAGTTGCAGAGGGCCTCAATAAGTAGCAGAGGCTGGCCGCGAACTTGTGATCTTCCCCTCTCAGAAACCCAACTACTGGGATTACAAGTGTGTGCCACCATGCCTGGCTTCTTATTTTTTTTTTAATTTTGAAAGAGGGTCTTGCTGAGTTGCTGATATTCTCACTAAGTTGCTGAGGCCAACAGTCCTCCTGTGTCGGCATCCTTAGTACCTGGATTACAGGTGTGCTCCATGGCTACTGGCATCAGTCTAATTTCACTCATGCAGAGAATAGGGGTTGGATGGAGGACAAGAGGTAAGAATGCAGGGTAAAGCCTCATTTCATGGCAGCCAGGAGAACGGGGAACACATACCAACTCTCCCCACACACACTTTATTCCTAACCTAACCTTCTTAGATGACTAGCAAAAAGTTTCTTTTTTTTTTTTAACATTTCTATTGAGTTTAGTTTTTTTTTTCTTCAGGTCTGGGGATGGAACTCAGGGGCATTCGACCTCCAAGCTTCACCCCCTGCCCTATTATTTATTCTTTATTTTGAGACAGGGTCTCACCGAGTTGCAGAGCGCCTCACTACGTAGGTCTGTGAACTGTGATCCTCCAGTCTCAGCCTCCCAAGAGCGTAGGTTTTTAATTCACTGCTGGGATAACCATACTGTTCAGTCATCTTCGAAGATTTTTTGACAATTAATAGCCAAAGATAAGCTTGAAGCACTTCCTGAACGGGTATGAATCATTTCAAAAGAAACAAATGGTACATTCGTGGAAGGCTTGTCTGAGTCAACAAGGAGGAAGTCCAAGTGCTCTGAAGCGACAGCCACATGGGGAGACTAGAATTGA